>NC_092335.1:322159166-322472500 GCF_046630445.1 Rutidosis leptorrhynchoides | reverse complement strand
CCATATATCCATATATATATATATATATATATATATATATATATATATATATATATATATAGGCCAAGGGATACCGACAACAAGAGAGTATTGATTATGATGAAACGTTTGCTCCGGTTGCTAGGATTGAGGCTATTCGTCTTTTCCTTGCATTTGCTTCGCATATGAAGTTCACGGTGTTTCAAATGGATGTCAAAACTGCTTTTCTGAATGGTCATCTTCAAGAGGAAATTTATGTTGATCAACCAGAAGGCTTTGTCGATCTCATTAATCCAAACCAAGTCTACTACTTGGAGAAAGCTTTGTATGGTCTGAAGCAAGCACCGCGTGCATGGTACGAGACCTTAACAAAGTACTTGCTGGATAATGACTTCTCTTATGGAACGACTGATACAATGCTCTTCATCCGTAAAAACTACGGTCACATTCTCTTGGTTCAAATTTACGTTGATGACATTATTTTTGGTTCCACGTCCCCGGCCTTATGCAAAGAATTTGGTGACCTTATGGCCAACAAATTCAAAATGAGCATGCTTGACCAGCTTAATTTCTTCTTGGGGTTACAAGTAAAAAAATTACCAAATGGGATTTTTATCAGTCAAACAAAGTATATCAACGATATGCTAAAATGTTTTAAAATGACTGCTTTAAAACCAATGAAAACTCCAATGAGGACTTTACTAGATGCTGATGCTAATGGGGAACCCTTTGACGTTACGCTTTATCGAAGCATGGTTGGATCTTTAATGTATCCGACTGCATGTCGACCAGATATTACACTTGCTCTAACTGTCTGTGCTCGCTTTCAGTTAAACCCTAAGAAATCCCACTCCAAAGCGGTAGTTAGAATTTTCAGTACCTAAAAGGTACACCTAACCTTGGAATCTGGTATCCTCATGGATCCAATTTCAATCTCACTGCTTATACTGATGCTGATCATGGCGGTTGCCATGTTGATAGAAAAAGCACATCTGGATCAATTCAGATGTTGGGGAATAGATTAGTCGGTTGGTGATAATGCTAAAAACGAACATATATTTCATAGCATTATTCCTCAAGAAAGACAAGCTTTTAGTTGCAATTGTTCTATTTACAAGTGATATTCGTTTAAATAATAAAAGGTGAAGACAAAAGACAGATTCGACGAATTGAAGACGCAAACGACCAAAAAGCTCAAAAGTACAAAAGACAATAAAAAAGGTTCCAATTATTGATAAGAAACGTCTCGAAATTACAAAAGTACAAGATTCAAAACGCAAAGTACAAGATATTAAATTGTACACGAGGACGTTCGAAAATTCGGAACCGGGACCAGAGTCAACTCTTAACGCTCGACGCAACTGACTAAAAATTACAAGTTAACTATGTATATAAATATAATATAATATATAATTAATTATATTAATTATATATATATTATATATATATTATTAAAACCGTCGGCAGCAAGAAACTCCAAGGGTGTGAGCTGTAAATACATCCTCCGCGACTCGCGGAGTTTAAAGGGGTTTTTGCCGCGAGTCGCGGAGCCCCAATTTTCAACTCTGGCTATAAAGCCAACCGAATTCTGATCAAATTTCATCATCTTTTCTTCCTCATTCATACGTAAAACTTATATATATATATATAATTTATATTTTAATTTTAATTTTAATTCTAATAATAAGGGTATGTTAGCGAATGTTGTAAGGGTGTAAGTCGAAATTCTGTCCGTGTAACGCTACGCTATTTTTAATCATTGTAAGTTATGTTCAACCTTTTTATATTAATGTCTCGTAGCTAAGTTATTATTATGCTTATTTAAAACAAAGTAATCATGATGTTGGGCTAATTACTAAAATTGGGTAATTGGGCTTTGTATCATAATTGGGGTTTGGACAAAAGAACGACACTTGTGGAAATTAGACTATGGGCTATTAATGGGCTTTATATTTGTTTAACTAAATGAAAGTTTGTTAATGTTAATATAAAGATTTACAATTGGGCGTCCCTATAAATTACCATATACACTCGATCGGACACGATGGGCGGGGTATTTATATGTACGAATAATCGTTCATTTAACCGGACACGGGAATGAATTAATAGCCACTAGAATAATTAAAACAGGGGTGAAATTACATTCAAGGGTAATTGGTGTAATTGTTAACAAAGTAGTAAAACCTTGGTTTACACGCAGTCGATAACCTGGTGTATTTATTAAACAAAGTATTAAAACCTTGTTACAATTCGAATCCCCAATTAGTTGGAATATTTAACTTCGGGTATAATAATAATTTGACAAGGACACTTGCAATTTATATTTATGACTGATGGACTGTTATGGACAAAAACCAGACGGACATATTAAATAATCCAGGACAAAGGACAATTAACCCATGGGCATAAAACTAAAATCAACATGTCAAACATCATGATTACGGAAGTTTAAATAAGCATAATTCTTTTATTTCATATTTAATTTCCTTTATTTTATATTTAATTGCACTTCTAATTATCGCACTTTTATTTATTGTTATTTAATCGCACTTTTAATTATCGTACTTTTTAATTATCGCAATTTTATTTTATCGCACTTTTATTATTCGCAATTTCATTATCGTTATTTACTTTAAGTTTTAATTTAAGTCTTTTATTTATTTAATATTTTACATTAGGTTTTAACTGCGACTAAAGTCTTAAAATCGACAAACCGGTCATTAAACGGTAAAAACCCCCCTTTATAATAATAATATTACTTATATATATATTTGTATTTTTATAAAAGTAAACTAATATAGCGTTGAGCTTTGTTTAAAGATTTCCCTGTGGAACGAACCGGACTTACTAAAAACTACACTACTGTACGATTAGGTACACTGCCTATAAGTGTTGTAGCAAGGTTTAAGTATATCCATTCTATAAATAAATAAATATCTTGTGTAAAATTGTATCGTATTTAATAGTATTTTCCTAGTAAAATAATAACTATTTTATATACACCTCGCTGCACATCAAGTATTTTTGGCGCCGCTGCCGGGGAACACCGAAGCGAAACGTCAATATAAAAAAAAATATTTTTAAATTTTAATTAGTTTTTGTTATATATATATTTTTGTTTAAAAATTATAAAAATTTAAAAAGATATAAAAAATTAAAAAATCTTTTAAAACCGAAAAAAAAAAAGTATTTTAAATATATTTTTAAGTTTTTCTTTTATTTTTACAAAATTATAAAGTATTTTAAGTTTATTTTTAGTTTTTAAAATTAAGTTTTATTTTAATTATATATATATTTATCTTTTAAATATAAAACAGAAAATAAAAAATAAATAAATAAAGAAAAACGCGTAAAAAATTATCAGCTGTCAACTGAATTTCTGAACCCCGCGACTCGCGGGGTTTTCTTCATTAATCACCGCAACTCGCGGAGACCAGCTGACACGCGCACAGAAACCCTAATCCTGCATTAATTAAGGGTTTTAATTAATTATTATTATTATTTTACCCTAATTATTATTATTATTATTATTAGTTTTAATTTTACTTTTACTTTTTATTTATATATTTTAGTTAAATTAGTTTTATTAAATTGTAAAATTAGTAGTTTTATTAAATAAATAATATAAAAATAATATTTTTAAAAAAATTGTACTTTTTACAACTTTTTGTATATTTTTATATTTTGTACCTTTTTAATCGTTGTAGCGTAATATTTGTATTTTTTAGCTCATTTTTAATTTTAAACTTAGTTTTTGCTATAGTTATTTTTACTCCTAGATTTTTAGGCTTTGCCGTAGAATTCCTTAAGTGCTTTTTCTTTAGACTAAGATTTAGGTGCTTTAGAATTTTGCGACGCCTTTTTAAGTTTTAGTTTCTTTTTAAGTTATTTCCATTTGGGATTTAGTTTTTCCTGTAAGCTTTAATATTTTTAGACCTTTTACTATGTACCAATTATCATTCCAATTAGTAATTTCAATTTGCGATTATAATTTTAAGTTAGTTGTAGTAATAAGGTTAGGTTAGTTAAGTATTTTTAAGTTTTTATAAGTTTCTTTTATTTTTCCGTCACCTTTTATTTTTCAACCATTTTTTTTTCTTTTTCGACCTTTTGCGACGAACTCTTTTTCTCTCTTATTTCTCGCCATTCTAGTTTTTAGGACTTAGAATTTTTTCAACTTCTTATCTAAATTTCTTAAAATTACGAAAATTTATTTTGAGTGGTTAAATTAATAGACATCAAAATTTTCTGGTTCGTAGTAATAGTTGGATTTGTACGTGGACCGGGTTATTGGAGCCAAACAGTCCTCAATTATATTGAGACCAAACGAATCCTGCCCCTCTGCTGCATCTTTTGGCTATTCGAAACGTGGGCAAAATCAGAAAAGTCTATTGATTGGATAACTTATTATAATTTTTCTTTCTTTTTAAAAACTAATAGGATATTAAGTGAATGCACCGAGCAAGACGTTCATCACCTTTTGTACGTTCACCACCTGTAACTCGATCAAGACATCGTTTAACAAATATAACCGCCGTTGATTTTTCTTTAGAATCGTCATCCAGTCGACCAAGTACTTCAGTTCAAATTTCCGATAATCCATTTTTTGAACCCAACCTCACAATTGAGAATCCAGAAAATATTCAGGAACGGTTCGTAGATCCTGAACCATTAAACTTTCCTCCGGAACCACCAATCATTCAAACAGAGATTGTTGAGGAACGAACCATTAAATCAGAATCATCTAGTGATACCGAGTCAACAAATTCAATTATGGAGAATCTGGAACCTTTAAGTATGGAAGACCGAATGAGAGCTAAACGCACTGGCCAAGGTCACGCAATTACTCATCCAGACATTAATGCGCCAGATTATGAAATCAAAGGACAAATTCTACACATGGTGACTAATCAATGCCAATTTAGTGGTGCGCCGAAGGAAGATCCAAATGAACATCTACGTACCTTTAATAGGATCTGCACACTATTTAAAATACGAGAAGTGGAGGATGAACAGATATATCTCATGTTATTTCCTTGGACTTTAAAGGGAGAAGCCAAAGATTGGTTGGAATCGTTACCTGAAGGGGCGATTGATACATGGGATGTTTTAGTTGACAAATTTCTTAAACAATTCTTTCCTGCATCTAAAGCCGTAAGACTTCAAGCAGAAATTGTTACGTTCACACAGAAGCCAAATGAAACTCTATATGAGGCGTGGACAAGATATGGAAAGTTATTAAGAGGATGTCCGCAACATGGTTTAGATACCTGTCAAATAGTACAAATATTCTATCGAGGATGCGACATCACTACAAGGAAAGACATAGATATAGCAGCTGGTGGTTCTATTATGAAGAAAACCGAAACTGATGCTTACAAAATTATTGATAATACTGCTTCCCACTCACATGAGTGGCACCAAGAAAAAGATATCATTAGATCATCTAAAGCAGCTAGAGCCGATTCTAGTCATGACTTAGATTCCATTTCCGCAAAGATAGATGCTTTCGAGAGACGAATGGAAAAGATGACTAAAGATATTCACTCAATACGAATTAGTTGTGAGCAGTGTGGAGGACCACATTTGACAAAAGATTGTCTCAGTATTGAATTAACAATGGAACAAAGAGAGAATATTTCATACATAAACCAAAGGCCTGGAAATAATTATCAGAATAATTATCAACCGCCAAGACCTATTTACAATCAAAACCAGAATTATAACCGAAATATTCCATACAACAACCAACAAGGTCCTAGCAATCAACAAGTATCCAATAATACTTACAATCAGCAAAGACCTAATTTTCAAAACAAACCACCACAACAAACCGATGATAAAAAGCCAAATTTAGAAGATATGATGATGAAGTTAGTTGAAACTCAAACGCAGTTTTTCACATCTCAGAAACAAACCAATGAACAAAATGCTCAAGCATTTAGAAATCAACAAGCTTCTATTCAAAATCTGGAACAAGAAGTAAGTAACCTAGCAAGGTTAATAGGTGAAAGAAAACCGGGAAGTCTACCTAGTGATACAAACGCTAACCCCCGGAATGAAACAGCTAAAGCTATTACCACAAGAAGTGGTACAACACTTAAACCACCTGAAATACCTGTAACTTCTGATGAAACTATTCCTACTCCACAAGAACCACAATCCGATCAAGATAAGGAAAAAGAACCGGTAGTTGAAAAGGTTAATGAAAATAACACAGTTAAGGATAAACCTTATGTTAAACCATACCAACCACCACTTCCTTACCCGAGTAAAATGAAGAAAGAAAAACTTGAAGCCGAGCAATCCAAATTCTTGGATATGTTTAAACAGATAAATGTAAATCTTCCTTTCATTGATGTGATTTCAGGAATGCCAAGATATGCTAAATTCTTGAAAGATCTGATCACGAATAGAAAGAAAATGGAAGAACTCTCGGCTGTTACTATGAATGCTAATTGTTCAGCAGTGCTGTTGAATAAGATACCAGAAAAACTATCTGATCCAGGAAGTTTCACAATTCCATGTTTTCTGGGTAGTCTTAGTTCAATAGAAGCATTGGCAGACTTAGGTGCTAGTATAAATCTAATGCCGTATTCACTATACGCTAAACTAGACCTTGGAGAATTAAAACCAACCAGAATAAGCATACAACTAGCCGATAGATCAATAAAATATCCTAGAGGGATAATGGAGAACATGCTAGTTAAAGTTGGTACTTTAGTATTTCCAGTAGATTTTGTTGTTTTGGACATGGAAGAAGATTCTCAAGTTCCTCTCATATTAGGAAGACCATTCTTAAACACGGCTAAAGCAATGATAGACGTGTTCGGTAAGAAACTGACCCTAAGTATAGAGGATGAGAGTGTTACCTTTTCAGTGGATAGAGCAATGCAACAGCCACAATCTGCAGATGATACATGTTATT
Organism: Rutidosis leptorrhynchoides; assembly: GCF_046630445.1. Lineage (NCBI taxonomy): Eukaryota > Viridiplantae > Streptophyta > Magnoliopsida > Asterales > Asteraceae > Rutidosis > Rutidosis leptorrhynchoides. The sequence goes on along the minus strand of NC_092335.1, from coordinate 322,465,593 downwards.
ATATTCAAACTATAGATGCACATGCAGAATTATTAGAAGAATTTCCAGAATTACAAGGAACAGGAGAATGTTCTTTAGGAGAAGGTAATGAACCAATTGATGAAGCTGAAATGTTAGCTACACTTATAGCTAATGGATATGAACCAACAACAGAAGAAATTCAAATGCTAAAAGAAGAAGACAGATATCGATACAAATCATCGATAGAAGAACCTCCGAAATTAGAGTTAAAGCCACTTCCAAACCATTTGGAATACGCTTATTTACATGGTGAATCTGAATTACCTGTAATAATATCGTCTTCTCTTACTGAAAATGAGAAATCACAACTCATTTCTGTGTTGAAAGCTCATAAACCAGCCATTGCATGGAAGATTCATGATATTAAAGGAATAAGTCCTTCGTATTGCACACATAAAATCCTTATGGAAGAAGGTCATAAAACGTATGTGCAACGCCAACGAAGACTAAATCCTAATATGCAAGATGTAGTTAAGAAAGAGATTATTAAACTGCTAGATGCAGGTTTGATATATCCAATCTCTGATAGTCCATGGGTAAGCCCAGTTCAATGCGTACCTAAGAAAGGTGGCATGACTGTCATTACAAATGAGAAAAATGAGCTTATTCCTACTAGGACTGTAACAGGATGGCGTGTATGTATTGATTATAGAAAATTAAATGACGCCACCAGAAAAGATCACTTTCCCTTACCTTTCATAGATCAAATGTTGGAAAGATTAGCCGGAAATAGTTACTATTGTTTTCTAGATGGATTTTCCGGATATTTTCAAATTCCAATAGCACCCGAAGATCAAGAGAAAACCACATTCACGTGCCCTTATGGTACTTTTGCTTACAAACGCATGCCATTTGGACTTTGTAACGCCCCTGCAACCTTTCAAAGGTGTATGATGGCAATTTTTCATGACATGATAGAAGAATGCATGGAAGTATTCATGGATGACTTTTCAGTCTTCGGTGATACATTTAAATCATGTCTAGTTAATTTGGAACGAATGCTAATTAGATGCAAAAAATCAAATCTAGTACTTAATTGGGAGAAATGCCATTTCATGGTTAAAGAAGGCATCGTTCTTGGACATAAAATTTCAAAAGAAGGAATTGAAGTGGATAGAGCTAAAGTAGATGTAATTGCTAAACTTCCACATCCCACCAACGTTAGAGGAGTTAGGAGTTTTCTAGGGCATGCCGGTTTTTACCGACGTTTCATAAAAGATTTTTCTAAAATTGCCACTCCTATGAATAAACTCCTAGAAAAGGATGCGCCATTCATCTTTTCAGATGAATGTATCAAATCTTTTAATATTCTTAAAGAAAAACTCACTAATGCACCGATCATGATAACACCAAATTGGAATCTACCATTTGAACTAATGTGCGATGCAAGTGATTTTGCAATGGGAGCCGTTTTAGGACAAAGGATTGAAAAACGATTTCAACCTATATATTATGCTAGTAAGACGTTACAAGGAGCACAAACGAACTATACAACTACTGAAAAAGAACTCCTTGCTATTGTCTTTGCTTTTGACAAATTTCGATCATATCTCGTTCTAGCAAAAACGGTGGTCTATACCGACCATTCTGCTCTTAGATACCTATTTTCAAAACAAGATGCTAAACCAAGATTAATCCGTTGGATCTTACTCTTACAAGAGTTTGATATTGAAATCCGAGATAAAAGAGGAGCAGAAAATCTCGCCGCTGATCATCTTTCTCGTCTTGAAAATCCCGAATTAGAAGTTCTGAATGAATCGGCCATACAAGACAACTTTCCTGATGAATATCTATTGAAGATAGATTATAAAGAAATCCCATGGTTTGCAGACTATGCAAACTACTTAGTTTGTGGATTCCTTGAAAAAGAATTATCGTACCAAAAATGAAAGAAATTCTTCAGTGATATAAAACACTATTTCTGGGAAGATCCACATCTGTTTAAAAGTTGTCCCGATGGAATAATACGCCGATGTGTATTTGGAGATGAAGCTAGTAAAATTTTAAACCATTGTCACACAGGACCAACAGGAGGGCATTATGGGCCTCAACTAACAGCAAGAAAAGTTTATGAAGCTGGATTCTATTGGCCTACAATTTACAAAGACGCACACCTTCTTTGCAAATCCTGTGATGCATGTCAAAGGGCCGGAAAAATAAGTCAACGTGATGAAATGCCACAAAATGTCATCCAAGTATGTGAAGTATTTGACATTTGGGGTATTGACTTTATGGGTCCATTTCCAAAATCTCATAATAATCTATATATACTCGTAGCCATTGATTATGTATCTAAATGGGCGGAAGCACAAGCTCTCCCAACTAATGATGCACGAGTTGTAGTCAACTTTTTAAAACGTCTTTTTGCAAGGTTTGGAACACCGAAAGCTTTAATAAGTGATCGGGGTACTCATTTCTGTAACAATCAACTTGAGAAAGTTCTTAAAAGATATGGAGTAACTCATAAAATCTCCACCGCATATCATCCACAAACAAGTGGACAAGTTGAAAATACCAACCGAGCTTTAAAACGTATTCTAGAGAAAACCGTAGGATCAAATCCGAAGGAATGGTCCATTAAATTGGAGGATGCACTCTGGGCTTTTAGAACAGCCTACAAAACTCCAATTGGAACCACACCTTTTAGACTTGTTTATGGAAAAGCATGTCATCTTCCAGTAGAAATTGAACACAAAGCATTTTGGGCTTTGAAGACATGTAATCTTGATTTACATGAAGCCGGACGTCTACGATTAAGTCAACTAAACGAATTAGAAGAATTAAGACATGAAGCATACGAAAATTCGTTAATCTATAAAGAAAGAACGAAGAAATGGCATGATAAAAGAATCAGAAGTTCAAAAGAATTTAAAGAAGGAGACAGAGTTCTTCTTTTCAATTCACGATTCAAGTTATTTCCTGGAAAATTGAAATCAAGATGGTCTGAACCATTCATAGTAAAAAGAGTTTTCCCATACGGAACGATAGAATTAATAAATTCAAATGGGATAGAATTTAAAGTTAATGGTCACAGAGTTAAACATTACATACATGGTCCGATGGAAGTCGACAACGAAGTTAATCACAATTTCAATACCACAGCTAACTAAGTGTGGGGAGAATCAAGTCTTTAAAGGATAATATGTATTTCTGTTAGAGTTAGATTGTCTGTTTTCGTGTAGTTCTCGAAAATGGAACACGTATGGTCTTTCCCTAGCAGACCCTAAAGAACTAGTCTTCTCCCCCCATTCTGAATTTTTATTTTTTTTAGGTTTTTACAAAATGAAGACTGCCTGTGAACTAAACCATGGTCTAATGCTACACGCTTTGATCACTAAACGTAATAATGACATACTACCGAGTGAATTAGTATCAGTAATCAGAGAAAGAATGGACGGAGTTAGAAAAGGATCCAGATGCGAAGATAATAAGTTACAATTCGGTAAAGGAAAATCAAAATCCGCAGCGAAAAGAAGAGCACGACACCTAGAAAGATGTCACAAATGCGGAAAATGGTCACATGGAGGTAAATGTTCAAATAATCAAACCTATTCAAATACCGAATTTGTTACTTTATGCAGAGACGGACCGTTCATATGTTTAGAAGAAAAGACAATGAATGCTCGAGGTTACGCCTATGTAGCCATGGAAAATCAATTAAACCGACTATCTTATGAATGGAATAGATCATATAACTAAGAAATCTATTTCACAGGTATGTCTGTACAGTTTTTATTTTTATTTTTTTTTTAACCTTTTGATAATAAACGCTAATTTGTTCGCTAAAAAGTATTAAATTGGTATTGAATAAAATTAGGTTTGGTGACCGAAATTATTGATATCATTCAAAAATTTATTACATCACTGCGAAATTTAACGTTTATTCTTAAGGTATAAATATCTTTAATCAATCAACCCAAAATATTTCAAAAATTCGTCATGAGTTAAATTAGGTCTTGGAACCGAAATTACTTTACCGAAAAGAGGGGCGCATATTTTTGATAATATTTGATTGATTAAAGTGGGATAAAAAGACAAAAAGATTTTTAATTTTATTTTTACCATGTTTTTTTTAAATTAATATTTAAATCTTAAATTAATATTGTAAACTCTGTAAAAACAATATATTTAAAATATTTGAAAAATTAATATAAGTTTGATATGAATTTATAAATTTTTAAAATTAAGTTTGGTGTGAATTTTTAATTTAAAAAAAAAATATGAATTTTTAATTTTATGCATTTCAAATTTTGAGTTTGGTGTGAATTTTTAATATTAATTTTGAATTTTATATTTAAGTTGTGTGAATTTAAAAACAAAAATTTACTTTATCTCATTAAGTTAAGAATATGATTTTTAAAATTCGTCGTAAGTTGAAGACTAGGTCTTTGAACCGAAATTGCTTTACCCGAGGGCGGGACGAGAACTTTTATTATCATTATTTTTAATCTTACTGAATTAGAGTATGCCAAAAACATTGAAAAAACCCAAAAATCTTAGCTTTTAAAACAATCGCTACAAAAAGACAAATTTTAAAATTTTGTCGAAGGACGGACTAGGACATCGATCCGAAACGACCTCGTCCTAAATAACAAAGGAAACAAAATTTTAAAATTAATTACTTAATTGTTTTAATAAGTTATTGATTATATAAAAAAAAAAAAAAAAAAAAAAGAGCAAACTCCGCGACTCGCGGAGTTTGAAGTACAAAACCTCCGCGACTCGCGGAGGGATCAAAAATCAGAAAAAAATAAAAATAGCTGCACGATCAGTTCACTTCCCCCCCACACAAAAACACCCAAAATACGCGAAAAACCCCGAAAATACACCCAAAAACACCCCAAAAATCCCAATTTTTAACCGTTAATCACCAAATTTTTTGCTAAAATCATGTTGAGAAGGATGATATCTAAGAATTACTCAAGAAAAACGGTAAATTTCTACACCTAAACACCATTTAATTCGAATTTTGGTGTTCTTGAGCTATTTTTTCCCCAATTTGATTTTGATGCTTTTTAGTGAAATTAGACTTAAATTGTTTATGTATTATGCTTGTATAACCTAGATTGATGCTGTTTAACATGATTAGAAGCCTTAAACTTCAAATTTTGAGTAATCTAGGGTTTGTGTTCTTGAGCAAATTTGGGGCTTTTTGATATAAACAGGTTATGGCCGATTTTTGTCATGAATTGTTGCTAAATTGAGTAGTGTAACATGTCTAGGTAGTTAAATGATCCAAACTTTGAGCCTAAACATGATTTTGAGAATTAAAGTGGACTTTTTCAAGTCTAAAATTCATGAACTTGATTTTTGAAAGATAATGCCATTTGAGACTTGTTTGATTGCTAGTAATGATTATTTTGACATGTTATTTGAGTTGAATGCTTATGAACTTGGCGAAAATTTTCGTATATGCTTATTTGAAAAAGTGTAGATTTGATAAAGATGTGAAAATAAGCTTAAGTTTGATATAAATTGATAATGTCATTGTAATTATTTTAATTGATGATTTTGCTGACACTAATGCATATTTGGATGCACAAAATTTGTGTTTGATGTGTTTTGCAGAATGAAAGGGGTGAATCTTCATCCCAAGCCCGCAATGCTCCTGCCGAGAATTTGGAACAACAGGAGGTAGATAACTACTACAAGCAGGATGTACCTCATCCAGTCATGACCTTTTCCGATATGCATTTGGAAGAGTTGCACCCGAACCTGAGATTTGACAGACTTTGGATAGATTATCCAAAATATCAACGGGGTTTGCATACTCTTCACTCTAAGGTTGTTGAGGTACCGAGGGTCATAGAATGGGGACCCTTAGAAGCTGTAGAATTGGCCGGGCCAATTAGGGAATTACTAGTACAGAGGTATGGTAATTCTTCTTTTAATGACTGGATATGTTTATTCACCATACGCAGACCTGTATATAAAGTATGGTGTGAAGAGTTGTTATGTAGTATAGAGTTGAATGATCGGGTAGCTAGTTTAACCGATCGTTCTTTTATTAGATTTTTGTTAGGCGGTTCGATGCGCCACATGTCTTTACTGGACATGGCTCAGGCTTTACGTATATATACGCCTGAGGAGTTAGCATCTGCCGATTGTAGAGGATTGATACTAAACGGTAGAAAGATAGATGAGAATTTTGATACACACGGTGTGTGGAGTCAAATGACAAGCCATCACCGTTTCAAAGGGGGAAACTACTCTTATTTGGATATAGATAGAGCCGAATTAAGAGTGATACATAGGTTTTTAGCTAATTCGATTACACAAAGGGGTAAGAACAAAGAAAAAGTAAATGAACAAGATTTGTTTTACCATATGTGTATTCGAGACCCACAAAGCGCTGTAAGTATACCATATTGTGTGGGTTATTATTTATCAGCTATGGTTCGGGGGATGCGACCACATAGCATAATAGGAGGTGGTATTTTTATTACTTTGATTGGTGAATATCTCGGTGTGGATATAAGTCGGGGGGGATTATTACTAGAAGAGCCGGAACCCCGCGACACTATAGGTTTAAATGTATACCATGGTGCGAAAGTTTTGAAGCGGCGAAATAACGCCGCAGTACGATACCATGGTAGACATCCACAGGTGGAGAGAAACCAGGAGCAAGGTAATGTAGGAGGGGGGAATGAGATGCAAGAAATGCATAGGTTTATAGCTTCTCAGGAATACGAAAATGCTAGACAGAGAGCATTTGAAGATTGGCAAGTTCATCAGAACCAGATCATAGCTCATTGCCAACATATAGGTAGAAACTATATTCCTACACCAAAACCCGTCTTCCCTCCTTGGTCGATAGAGATGCAGCCACCATATCCTATGTATGACCCTGCCGAAGCATTCTATAGCACTTATGGTTATGCCTGGAACCCCTATTGGTACCAATATCATCCTTAGTTTACTTATTAATTTTTTTTTATTATTTTGTAATTTGTAATTATTGATACATTTAATATTTTTGTTAATATTGTAATCATTTTTATAATTTCTAACTTTTATTCTTAGATTTTAATAATTTTTGAATGTGGGGTAATATACCAAACTTCAAAAATATGTATATATGTTTGCAGTTTATCTTATGTACACAACAGGGTAAAACAACGCATTTTCAAAGACTGGCATTAAGTTCAGCAAAAGCAACTAATTTTGACGACAAGATGCAAAATATATGTGAAATAACAACAAGACGGAATGAACAAATGATGTGCACCATTTATCATTCAGCAAACAAACGCCAATATATTTGGAAACTTTGGTAAAAATTTAATCATTTTCACACAAATCACCCTCAATAATTTAAATTGTTACTGATTTCTTGCAAATGAGGGCATTGCAAGATCTTAAGTGTGGGAAGGGGTTAAATTCTTTCGGATTTTAAAATTTTTATATTAAACACTTGGTTACCATTAAAAATACTAGTAAAGCAGTAGTTGTATTAGAATCTAGTGCTCTCTGATAAAAAAGAACAGCCCTAGTCTTATATACTGACTACCCAATTCTAGTAAAATTTTTCAAAATTTTCAATTAAATGAATTCAAAATCATGTTTATACATATTTATGAACGATAAAACTAGGTTTTAACACCGAAATTATTGTTACCTCGGAAAGGACATAAATTGAGAAACAAACTAAAATGTCAAAATTCATTTAAAATGGAATAGAGGACGATAAAAAGGAAAATAAAAGCCAAGTGTGGCAAAATTTACCAAGTTATTTTAAACATGTCACATATATCTGTAACAAATAACTGAAAATACTTTTGCTTTGGACTAAATTAACTGTTTTCCCCGATGAAAGAAAAGAAGAGATGGATCTACACGATGAATCAATTCCATCATTAAAAGGAAGTAAAGTCTTCTGAAAAAGACACGCGCTTCTTGATTTAGGTCAAGAAGTTGTCGTCCAGACCAGCTGTAGGTTGACGAAAAATCTAGAAAAGTCATCACTAAAATCAGCAGGAAATCCACGGACCTCAGCATTAAACAGGGTCGCCAAGTGGTCAGATTTATCCTAACCATGAGAAGGATTTATCTCGTACAATGGGGGGGCACCATGCAAATTAGCTGGATAAGACTAATGAATCAGATCCCCAGAAAGGATAATCTCCTTAAAGATTAAAAATCAGCTTTTAAGACTGATATTACTCAATCCCAGAGATTGACCTTAAAGATTGAGAATTACAAACTCATGGAATTCGATGATATCTAAACTCGAGCTTAAACGAGAAAATATTTTGATAAAAAATTACAAACCGATTTGTTTTCTGAAAACCCTATTTTCAATGCGTTCATTACCATTGAACGTAAAATCCTAGGAATTCACCTGGAATTCATTAGGTCACCTGAACTAAATCGGGTGTCAACCGTAAGAACGGTGGTTGCATAGCATGGTCAAAGACAGGACTTTGTGCCAAACCGACAAATTATAAGGGTGAGCTTTACTATTGCTCCTACCAAGGATAGTAATTGCGTCCGACACGTTATAGACCATAATCAAAGGCATGTCACGGGACATTGCCTTAACAGTTGCTTGTTCAACGCTTTCCTTTACAACCGGACGGTAGTTTGCCGAAAGGTAATATACGGAACAAGTAAACTGGACGTGTTGCTTTCCAAATACAAGGTTAGCAAGTGGGTGACACAAAACCGCAAGTTTTGAGCTAAAATTTTCAAATCTGAAACCCACCAAACCCACAAAAATATTTTGCAAACACCGGTAAAGGGTTATTCCGGAAAACTTATCTAGGGTAAAAAACTAGATTTAATTTTCAAAAGATCAAATGTTTTCATAAAGATCCAATTTCCTTAATGGATCTAAATTTTTATAGTCATGTGGGACTGTAAACCATATCGTTACTACCATTGTTTATACCGCCGTATAGAAATCACTGATGTACAAAGTGTGAAGAATAAAGAAGTGATTATAGTATTTCAAGACAATATTGCTTGAGGACAAGCAACGCTCAAGTGTGGGAATATTTGATAATGCTAAAAACGAACATATATTTCATAGCATTATTCCTCAAGAAAGACAAGCTTTTAGTTGCAATTGTTCTATTTGCAAGTGATATTCGTTTAAATAATAAAAGGTGAAGACAAAAGACAGATTCGACGAATTGAAGAAGCAAACGACCAAAAAGCTCAAAAGTACAAAAGACAATCAAAAAGGTTCCAATTATTGATAAGAAACGTCTCGAAATTACAAAAGTACAAGATTCAAAACGCAAAGTACAAGATATTAAATTGTACACGAGGACGTTCGAAAATCCGGAACCGGGACCAGAGTCAACTCTTAACGCTCGACGCAACCGACTAAAAATTACAAGTTAACTATGTATATAAATATAATATAATATATAATTAATTATATTAATTATATATATATTATATATATATTATTAAAACCGTCGGCAGCAAGAAACTCCAAGGGTGTGAGCTGTAAATACATCCTCCGCGACTCGCAGAGTTTAAAGGGGTTTTTGCCGCGAGTCGCGGAGCCCCAATTTTCAACTCTGGCTATAAAGCCAACCGAATTCTGATCAAATTTCATCATCTTTTCTTCCTCATTCATACGTAAAACTTATATATATATATATATAATTTATATTTTAATTTTAATTTTAATTCTAATAATAAGGGTATGTTAGCGAATGTTGTAAGGGTGTAAGTCGAAATTCTGTCCGTGTAACGCTACGCTATTTTTAATCATTGTAAGTTATGTTCAACCTTTTTATATTAATGTCTCGTAGCTAAGTTATTATTATGCTTATTTAAAACGAAGTAATCATGATGTTGGGCTAATTACTAAAATTGGGTGATTGGGCTTTGTATCATAATTGGGGTTTGGACAAAAGAACGACACTTGTGGAAATTAGACTATGGGCTATTAATGGGCTTTATATTTGTTTAACTAAATGAAAGTTTGTTAATGTTAATATAAAGATTTACAATTGGGCGTCCCTATAAATTACCATATACACTCGATCGGACACGATGGGCGGGGTATTTATATGTACGAATAATCGTTCATTTAACCGGACACGGGAATGAATTAATAGCCACTAGAATAATTAAAACAGGGGTGAAATTACATTCAAGGGTAATTGGTGTAATTGTTAACAAAGTAGTAAAACCTTGGTTTACACGCAGTCGATAACCTGGTGTATTTATTAAACAAAGTATTAAAACCTTGTTACAATTTGAATCCCCAATTAGTTGGAATATTTAACTTCGGGTATAATAATAATTTGACAAGGACACTTGCAATTTATATTTATGACTGATGGACTGTTATGGACAAAAACCAGACGGACATATTAAATAATCCAGGACAAAGGACAATTAACCCATGGGCATAAAACTAAAATCAACATGTCAAACATCATGATTACGGAAGTTTAAATAAGCATAATTCTTTTATTTCATATTTAATTTCCTTTATTTTATATTTAATTGCACTTCTAATTATCGCACTTTTATTTATTGTTATTTAATCGCACTTTTAATTATCGTACTTTTTAATTATCGCAATTTTATTTTATCGCACTTTTATTATTCGCAATTTCATTATCGTTATTTACTTTAAGTTTTAATTTAAGTCTTTTATTTATTTAATATTTTACATTAGGTTTTAACTGCGACTAAAGTCTTAAAATCGACAAACCGGTCATTAAACGGTAAAAACCCCCCTTTATAATAATAATATTACTTATATATATATTTGTATTTTTATAAAAGTAAACTAATATAGCGTTGAGCTTTGTTTAAAGATTTCCCTGTGGAACGAACCGGACTTACTAAAAACTACACTACTGTACGATTAGGTACACTGCCTATAAGTGTTGTAGCAAGGTTTAAGTATATCCATTCTATAAATAAATAAATATCTTGTGTAAAATTGTATCGTATTTAATAGTATTTTCCTAGTAAAATAATAACTATTTTATATACACCTCGCTGCACATCAGTTGGTCATCCAAAAAGAAGAACTGTGTGTCCTTATCAATAGCTGAGTCTGAGTATATTGCTGCAGCTCAATGTTTTTCACAAGTTTTGTGGATGCAAACTCAACTTTTGGACTATGGCTTTAAGATCATTAAAACCCTAATTTCTTGTGATTCACAAAGTGCTATTGCAATTAGTAGCAACCCGGTCCAGCATTCTAAGACTAAACACATAGATATTCGTTATCATTTCATTAAGGACCATGTAGAAAAAGGAGATGTAAAGTTATACTTTGTACATACTAAAGTGCAATTAGCTGACATGTTCACTAAACCCTTAGATGAACTTAGGCTAAAATTCTTGATCAAAGAGATTGGCATGGTAGAGTATAGTGCTTAACTTTCCTTAACTATATTGGGTCTTATACCTGGGATCTTGTGTTTAGGGGGAGTATATACTTTCTGGGGGGAGCAACTGATTTCTTCTGCTTTAGATATTATCTTTCAAGGGGGAGCCTTTAGATTTCTGTTAACTTCATGGGTTTTTTTCAGTGCTTACGAAAGGGGGAGGTAACTCATTGATGTCATATTTCAAGGGGGAGTTACTTCATTTTATTAGGAACAGGTCAAAATGTTGATTTACTTACTTGTATATCACATTTTGAGGGGGAGAAAAAGGGAGAAAATGAAAAGAAAATTGATTTTTCAAAAGTGAATTCATAAACTTTTAGTTTTATATCTGAAATAATTCACTAAGGCTTGTACACATCTCAGTATGTAACCCATTTTAACAATTGGTATCACTGAAGATTTGTACTTTGTACATAATTCAAAGTTTTTTTAAGTACAAATCTTGTTTTGAGAAAATTCATAAAAATTAGAAAAGATAAAATCTAAAAGATTTGAATTTTACAGAATAAATGCTAATTTTAGCATTATACCGAATCTGACAACCAACAGTGCAGATTTGGTAAGTTCAAAGTTTTCAAAAATTATCTCAGAAATGTTTTTCATTGGAAATGTGATAATCTTGGAAAATCCTTGATAAAGATTTGTCAAAATTTGAAGTCAAATTCATTTAAATTTGAAAATGGACTGCATTCAGTATAACAGGCCCATTCGGTAAAGCCCATTAATTGAACATCTTCAGTATCTATAAACGGAGGGTCAAAGTCAAACTTTCTCTCTCACTGTTTTTAATTACATACCGAGTCGGTTTAAACATACCGAATCTGCCTAATCTACCGAATCCGTCCTTCTCTATCTTCAGATCTTTGGTATTTTCTTGTTTTAATCAATTCTAAGATTCACATGTTGTAGATCTGAGATAAATAAATGAGTATTAACCAGAAAAGATCAATAAAAATAGGATTATGATACATAATTTTGAAAAAGTGTTGATTATACCGAATCCGAGTTGAATGTCTTTAATCTTCGATTAAACTCTATTGTTTTGGTTGATTGACATGAAATCTGATCTAATCTGTGTTAAATTGAGTGATCTATCAATTGACCGAGTTTGCTTACTTGTTTAATTGATTATTTGATGGATTCTGTATATACCGAATGTGTTACCGAATCTATTCAAACAGTTAACATGTTTTCCTGATTTAATTGAGTGGTCAATTGATTATGATTATGATTTTGCATGATTATGAGACTGAATATGCATGTTTGAGTGATTATCTGTGATTTTTGAAGATACCTAATTTGTTCTTGACATGATACCGAGTCTGCTATTGTGACAACCCGGAAATTTCTGACCAAATTTAAACTTTATCTTTATATTATTCCGACACAATAAGCAATATATGTCAAGTTAAATCTCAAGAATTTTAAACTGTGTTCATACATTCATTTGACCTCGACCAGTTTCGACGATTCACGAACAATTAATTGTAAATAGATATGTATTGTATGTAACTTTGAAGTGATATAACATAATATAATTGTTACGCTAATCTTGAAAGCCTAACATAGGCCCATCTTTCCAAATAAATGAATTGAGTCTAAGTTTGAGTGTTAATAAGCCCAAGTCTAAATTAGCAAAGGAAGAAGTCAGAAGTAGTTATGGATTAAATTGGGTTTGAAGAATGATAACTAGTCATACATCCGTAATACATGGCACATTACATGCATATATCACATCTCCTTTAATTCTTTTCTACTTTATGACTTTTAAAAACCATTCCAAAAATTTTTCGTTTGCATCTTACCTACTAACTTATTATATATAGCAACCATGCATACTAGTACATATTACAAATAATATAAAAAGCGTTAGGGTAGCCTTTATGTATATTGCAGATTTTAAAATTATTTAATCTAGTTACGTTAAACGAATTCAATTATTTAACATCATGTTTATGTGCTGTAAAGGGGTACCTAGTTACTTGTTTGTTTGTGGAACACACAAGGATATTATTATCATATCTCTGCGTATACATATTTAACTTAGAACACCCACCACCTATCTCTGTTTTCTTTGTTAAACCATCACCCATGTCCACCTCCTAACATCTAGCACCACCATCGAGCACCACAATCAACCCATCGTGAACCTCTCAATAGAAATGTCCCGTTCTTATTGATTAAAAACATTCCATATTAATTGATTTCGTTGCGAGGTTTTGACCTCTATATGAGACGTTTTTCAAAGACTGCATTCATTTTAAAACAACCATAACCTTTATTTCATCAATAAAGGTTTAAAAAGCTTTACGTAGATTATCAAATAATGATAATCTAAAATATCATGTTTACACACGACCATTACATAATGGTTTACAATACAAATATGTTACAACAAAATAAGTTTCTTGAATGCAGTTTTTACACAATATCATACAAGCATGGACTCCAAATCTCGTCCTTATTTAAGTATGCGACAGCGGAAGCTCTTAATAATCACCTGAGAATAAACATGCTTAAAACGTCAACAAAAATGTTGGTGAGTTATAGGTTTAACCTATATATATCAAATCATAATAATAGACCACAAGATTTCATATTTCAATACACATCCCATACATAGAGATAAAAATCATTCATATGGTGAACACCTGGTAACCGACATTAAAAAGATGCATATATAAGAATATCCCCATCATTCCGGGACACCCTTCGGATATGATATAAATTTCGAAGTACTAAAGCATCCGGTACTTTGGATGGGATTTGTTAGGCCCAATAGATCTATCTTTAGGATTCACGTCAATTAGGGTGTCTGTTCCCTAATTCTTAGATTACCAGACTTAATAAAAAGGGGCATATTCGATTTTGATAATTCAACCATAGAATGTAGTTTCACGTACTTGTATCTATTTTGTAAATCATTTATAAAACCTGCATGTATTCTCATCCCAAAAATATTAGATTTTAAAAGTGGGACTATAACTCACTTTCACAGATTTTTACTTCGTCGGGAAGTAAGACTTGGCCACTGGTTGATTCACGAACCTATAACAATATATACATATATATCAAAGTATGTTCAAAATATATTTACAACACTTTTAATATATTTTGATGTTTTAAGTTTATTAAGTCAGCTGTCCTCGTTAGTAACCTACAACTAGTTGTCCACAGTTAGATGTACAGAAATAAATCGATAAATATTATCTTGAATCAATCCACGACCCAGTGTATACGTATCTCAGTATTGATCACAACTCAAACTATATATATTTTGGAATCAACCTCAACCCTGTATAGCTAACTCCAACATTCACATATAGAGTGTCTATGGTTGTTCCGAAATATATATAGATGTGTCGACATGATAGGTCGAAACATTGTATATGTGTCTATGGTATCTCAAGATTACATAATATACAATACAAGTTGATTAAGTTATGATTGGAATAGATTTGTTACCAATTTTCACGTAGCTAAAATGAGAAAAATTATCCAATCTTGTTTTACCCATAACTTCTTCATTTTAAATCCGTTTTGAGTGAATCAAATTGCTATGGTTTCATATTGAACTCTATTTTATGAATCTAAACAGAAAAAGTATAGGTTTATAGTCGGAAAAATAAGTTACAAGTCGTTTTTGTAAAGGTAGTCATTTCAGTCGAAAGAACGACGTCTAGATGACCATTTTAGAAAACATACTTCCACTTTGAGTTTAACCATAATTTTTGGATATAGTTTCATGTTCATAATAAAAATTATTTTCTCAGAATAACAACTTTTAAATCAAAGTTTATCATAGTTTTTAATTAACTAACCCAAAACAGCCCGCGGTGTTACTACGACGGCGTAAATCCGGTTTTACGGTGTTTTTCGTGTTTCCAGGTTTTAAATCATTAAGTTGGCATATCATATAGATATAGAACATGTGTTTAGTTGATTTTAAAAGTCAAGTTAGAAGGATTAACTTTTGTTTGCGAACAAGTTTAGAATTAACTAAACTATGTTCTAGTGATTACAAGTTTAAACCTTCGAATAAGATAGCTTTATATGTATGAATCGAATGATGTTATGAACATCATTACTACCTTAAGTTCCTTGGATAAACCTACTGTAAAAGAGAAAAATGGATCTAGCTTCAACGGATCCTTGGATGGCTCGAAGTTCTTGAAGCAGAATCATGACACGAAAACAAGTTCAAGTAAGATCATCACTTGAAATAAGATTGTTATAGTTATAGAAATTGAACCAAAGTTTGAATATGATTATTACCTTGTATTAGAATGATAACCTACTGTAAGAAACAAAGATTTCTTGAGGTTGGATGATCACCTTACAAGATTGGAAGTGAGCTAGCAAACTTGAAAGTATTCTTGATTTTATGTAACTAGAACTTGTAGAATATATGAAGAACACTTAGAACTTGAAGATAGAACTTGAGAGAGATCAATTAGATGAAGAAAATTGAAGAATGAAAGTTTTTGTAGGTGTTTTTGGTCGTTGGTGTATGGATTAGATATAAAGGATATGTAATTTTGTTTTCATGTAAATAAGTCATGAATGATTACTCATATTTTTGTAATTTTATGAGATATTTCATGCTAGTTGCCAAATGATGGTTCCCACATGTGTTAGGTGACTCACATGGGCTTCTAAGAGCTGATCATTGGAGTGTATATACCAATAGTATATACATCTAAAAGCTGTGTATTGTACGAGTACGAATACGGGTGCATACGAGTAGAATTGTTGATGAAACTGAACGAGGATGTAATTGTAAGCATTTTTGTTAAGTAGAAGTATTTTGATAAGTGTATTGAAGTCTTTCAAAAGTGTATAAATACATATTAAAACACTACATGTATATACATTTTAACTGAGTCGTTAAGTCATCGTTAGTCGTTACATGTAAGTGTTGTTTTGAAACCTTTAGGTTAACGATCTTGTTAAATGTTGTTAACCCAATGTTTATAATATCAAATGAGATTTTAAATTATTATATTATCATGATATTATCATGTATGAATATCTCTTAATATGATATATATATACATTAAATGTCTTTACAACGATAATCGTTACATATATGTCTCGTTTAAAAATCATTAAGTTAGTAGTCTTGTTTTTACATATGTAGTTCATTGTTAATATACTTAATGATATGTTTACTTATCATAGTATCATGTTAATTATATAAATATCCATATATATGTCATCATATAGTTTTTACAAGTTTTAACGTTCGTGAATCACCGGTCAACTTGGGTGGTCAATTGTCTATATGAAACATATTTCAATTAATCAAGTCTTAACAAGTTTGATTGCTTAACATGTTGGAAATATTTAATCATGTAAATATCAATCTCAATTAATATATATAAACATGGAAAAGTTCGGGTCACTACAGTACCTACCCATTAAATAAATTTCGTCCCGAAATTTTAAGCTGTTGAAGGTGTTAACGAATCTTCTGGAAATAGATGCGGGTATTTCTTCTTCATCTGATCTTCACACTCCCAGGTGAACTCGGGTCCTCTACGAGCATTCCATCGAACCTTAACAATTGGTATCTTGTTTTGCTTAAGTCTTTTAACCTCACGATCCATTATTTCGACGGGTTCTTCGATGAATTGAAGTTTTTCGTTGATTTGGATTTCATCTAACAGAATAGTGAGATCTTTTTTAGCAAAACATTTCTTCAAATTCGAGACGTGGAATGTGTTATGTACAGCCGCGAGTTGTTGAGGTAACTCAAGTCCTTAAGCTACTGGTCCGACACGATCAATAATCTTGAATGGTCCAATATACCTTGGATTTAATTTCCCTCGTTTACCAAATTGAACAACGCCTTTCCAAGGTGCAACTTTAAGCATGACCATCTCTCCAATTTCAAATTCTATATCTTTTCTTTTAATGTCAGCGTAGCTCTTTTGTCGACTTTGGGCGGTTTTCAACCGTTGTTGAATTTGGATGATCTTCTCGGTAGTTTCTTGTATAATCTCCGGACCCGTAATCTATCTATCCCCCACTTCACTCCAACAAATCAGAGACCTGCACTTTCTACCATAAAGTGCTTCAAACGGCACCATCTCAATTCTTGAATGGTAGCTGTTGTTGTAGGAAAATTCTGCTAATGGTAGATGTCGATCCCAACTGTTTCCGAAATCAATAACACATGCTCGTAGCATGTCTTCAAGCGTTTGTATCGTCCTTTCACTCTGCCCATCAGTTTGTGGATGATAGGCAGTACTCATGTCTAGACGAGTTCCTAATGCTTGCTGTAATGTCTGCCAGAATCTTGAAATAAATCTACCATCCCTATCAGAGATAATAGAGATTGGTATTCCATGTCTGGAGACGACTTCCTTCAAATACAGTCGTGCTAACTTCTCCATCTTGTCATCTTCTCTTATTGGCAGGAAGTGTGCTGATTTGGTGAGACGATCAACTATTACCCAAATAGTATCAAAACCACTTGTAGTCCTTGGCAATTTAGTGATGAAATCCATGGTAATGTTTTCCCATTTCCATTCCGGGATTTCGGGTTGTTGAAGTAGACCTGATGGTTTCTGATGCTCAGCTTTAACCTTAGAACACGTCAAACATTCTCCTACGTATTTAGCAACATCGGCTTTCATACCCGGCCACCAAAAATGTTTCTTGAGATCCTTGTACATCTTCCCCGTTCCAGGATGTATTGAGTATCTGGTTTTATGAGCTTCTCTAAGTACCATTTCTCTCATATCTCCAAATTTTGGTACCCAAATCCTTTCAGCCCTGTACCGGGTTCCGTCTTCCCGAATATTAAGATGCTGCTCCGATCCTTTGGGTATTTCATCCTTTAAATTTCCCTCTTTTAAAACTCCTTGTTGCGCCTCCTTTATTTGAGTAGTAAGGTTATTATGAATCATTATATTCATAGATTTTACTCGAATGGGTTCTCTGTCCTTCCTGCTCAAGGCATCGGCTACCACATTTGCCTTCCCCGGGTGGTAACGAATCTCAAAGTCGTAATCATTCAACAATTCAATCCACCTACGCTGCCTCATATTCAGTTGTTTCTGATTAAATATGTGTTGAAGACTTTTGTGGTCGGTATATATAATACTTTTGACCCCATATAAGTAGTGCCTCCAAGTCTTTAATGCAAAAACAACCGCGCCTAATTCCAAATCATGCGTCGTATAATTTTGTTCGTGAATCTTCAATTGTCTAAACGCATAAGCAATCACCTTCGTTCGTTGCATTAATACACAACCGAGACCTTGCTTTGATGCGTCACAATAAATCACAAAATCATCATTCCCTTCAGGCAATGACAATATAGGTGCCGTAGTTAGCTTTTTCTTCAATAACTGAAACGCTTTCTCTTGTTCATCATTCCATTCAAATTTCTTCCCTTTATGCGTTAATGCAGTCAAGGGTTTTGCTATTCTGGAAAAGTCTTGGATGAACCTTCTGTAGTAACCAGCTAGTCCTAAAAATTGGCGTATGTGTTTCGGAGTTTTCGGGGTTTCCCACTTTTCAACCGTTTCTATCTTTACCGGATCCACCTTAATACCTTCTTTGTTCACTATGTGACCGATGAATTGAACTTCTTCCAACCAAAATGCACACTTTGAAAACTTTGTGTACAATTCTTCCTTCCTCAATACTTCTAACACCTTTCTCAAATGTTCACCGTGTTCTTGGTCATTCTTTGAGTAAATAAGTATGTCATCAATGAAAACAATGACAAACTTGTCAAGGTATGGTCCACACACTCGGTTCATAAGGTCCATGAACACAGCTGGTGCATTAGTTAAACCAAATGGCATGACCATAAACTCGTAATGACCGTAACGTGTTCTGAAAGCAGTCTTTGGAATATCATCTTCTTTCACCCGCATTTGATGATACCCGAAACGTAAGTCAATCTTTGAATAAACAGACGAGCCTTGTAGTTGATCAAATAAGTCGTCGATTCTCAGTAGTGGGTAGCGGTTCTTGATGGTAAGTTTGTTCAACTCTCGGTAGTCGATACACAACCTGAATGTACCATCTTTCTTCTTGACAAACAAAACAGGAGCTCCCCACGGTGATGTGCTTGGTCGAATGAAACCACGCTCTAAAAGTTCTTGTAATTGGCTTTGCAGTTCTTTCATCTTGCTGGGTGCGAGTCTGTAAGGAGCACGAGCTATTGGTGCAGCTCCTGATACAAGATCTATTTGAAATTCAACGGATCGATGTGGGGGTAATCCCGGTAATTCTTTCGGAAATACATCGGGAAATTCTTTTGCAATGGGAACATCATTGATGCTCTTTTCTTCAGTTTATACTTTCTCGACGTGTGCTAGAACAGCATAGCAACCTTTTCTTATTAGTTTTTGTGCCTTCAAATTACTAATAAGATGTAGCTTCGTGTTGCCCTTTTCTCCGTACACCATTAAGGGTTTTCCTTTTTCTCGTATAATGCGAATTGCATTTTTGTAACAAACGATCTCTGCTTTCACTTCTTTCAACCAGTCCATACCGATTATCACATCAAAACTCCCTAACTCTACTGGTATCAAATCAATCTTAAATGTTTCGCTAACCAGTTTAATTTCTCGATTCCGACATATATTATCTGCTGAAATTAATTTACCATTTGCTAATTCGAGTAAAAATTTACTATCCAAAGGCGTCAATGGACAACTTAATTTTGCACAAAAATCTCTACTCATATAGCTTCTATCCGCACCCGAATCAAATAAAACGTAAGCAGATTTATTGTCAATAAGAAACGTACCCGTAACAAGCTCCGGGTCTTCCTGTGCCTCTGCCGCATTAATATTGAAAACTCTTCCGCGGCCTTGTCCATTCGTGTTCTCCTGGTTCGGGCAATTTCTAATAATGTGGCCCGGTTTTCCACATTTATAACAAACTACATTGGCATAACTTGCTCCGACACTACTTGCTCCGCCATTACTCTTTCCGACACCATTTGTTCCTTTCGTTCTATTAACCCCTGGTCCATAGACCTCACACTTCACCGCGCTATGACCATTTCTTTTACACTTGTTGCAAAATTTGGTGCAGAACCCCGAGTGATACTTTTCACACCTTTGGCATAGCTGCTTCTGATTGTTGTTGTTGTTGTTGCGGTTATTATTGTTGTTGGGATGATTGTTGTAGTTGCTATTGTTGTTGTTGTTGTTGTTGTTATTGGGCCGTTTGTTGTAGTTGCGATTGATGTTGCGATTGTTGGGATAATTGTTGCGATTGCTGTTGTTGTTGTATTGGTGATTCTTATCACCGTTTTCCTCCCACTTTCTTTTGACTTGCTTCACATTGGCCTCTTCAGCAGTCTGTTCTTTAATTCTTTCTTCAATCTGGTTCACTAGTTTGTGAGCCATTCTACATGCCTGTTGTATGGAGGCGGGCTCGTGTGAACTTATATCTTCTTGGATTCTTTCCGGTAATCCTTTCACAAACGCGTCGATCTTCTCTTCCTCATCTTAGAATGCTCCCGGACACAATAGGCACAATTCTGTGAATCGTCTTTCGTACGTGGTAATATCAAATCCTTGGGTTCGTAACCCTCTAAGTTCTGTCTTGAGCTTATTGACCTCGGTTCTGGGACGGTATTTCTCATTCATCAAGTGCTTGAATGCTGACCACGGTAGTGCGTACGCATCGTCTTGTCCCACTTGCTCTAGATAGGTATTCCACCATGTTAACGCAGAACCTGTGAAGGTATGCGTAGCATACTTCACTTTGTCCTCTTCAGTACACTTACTTATGGCAAACACCGATTCGACCTTCTCGGTCCACCGTTTCAATCCGATCGGTCCTTCGGTTCCATCAAATTCCAAAGGTTTGCAGGCAGTGAATTCTTTGTAGGTGCATCCTACACGATTTCCTGTACTGCTAGATCCAAGGTTATTGTTGGTATGTAATGCAGTCTGTACTGCGGCTATGTTTGAAGCTAGAAAAGTACGGAATTCCTCTACATTCATATTCACGGTGTGTCGAGTAGTCGGTGCCATTTCATTCAAAATAGTCAAATGGAACAAGTTAATCATACAGAATATTAAGAGTAGTTAATAGTATTTCATAGCATAATATGAACTCATTTATAAAAGCTTTTTCTTCATATTAGCGTTTTATAAGTTTAAATTCGGGTAGTACCTACCCGTTAAGTTCATACTTAGTAGCTAATATACAATTCAACTACTACAATTCTATATGAAAAACAGATTATAATAATATTTCGCGTTCAAACTTTTACACAATATTTTACAAACTTACAATACCGCTTATTTTACATATAGCATGAAATATAGCACACAATAAATTTGATACAAGATGGTTGTGAAGATAATTCTAGCTAGTATGCAAGTCGTTCAGCAAAGGCAATAAAGACACATAATTCATATGTCCAGAAACAAGTCATGCATTCTGGTTTTACTAGGATTACTTCCCATCCTTGGTCTTGTGGAACATAACTGTTATGGCCGTTGATAAGACATCGTGTTGTAACGTCGTCAAAGGGACGAGGGTTACGTAATGTCCAACAGTCCCGTAACAATCTAAAAACCTCATTTCTTACCCCAATTACCGACTCCGTCACTTGTGGGAACGTTTTGTTTAATAGTTGTAGCCCGATGTTCTTGTTCTCACTTTGGTGAGAAGCGAACATTACTAATCCGTAAGCATAACATGCTTCTTTATGTTGCATGTTAGCCGCTTTTTCTAAATCACGAAGTCCAATATTCGGATATATTGAGTCAAAATAATTTCTTAACCCATTGCGTAAAATAGCATTTGGGTTCCCCGCAATATATGCGTCAAAGTAAACACATCGTAACTTATGGATTTCCCAATGTGATATCCCCCATCTTTCGAACGAAAGCCTTTTATAAACCAAGGCATTCTTGGAACGTTCTTCGAATGTCTTACAAACTGATCTCGCCTTAAGTAGTTGTGCCGAAGAATTCTGACCGACTCTAGACAAGATTTCATCAATCATGTCTCCGGGTAGGTCTCTTAAAATATTGGGTTGTCTATCCATTTTGTGTTTTTATACTGTAAAATAGACAAGAGTTAGATTCATAAAAAAAAATACTTATTAATACAAGCAATTTTTACATATATCATAAAGCATAAGCACACTATATTACATATATTACACCACACGAATACAACTATCTTATTCCGACTCGCTTGTTTCTTCTTCTTCTTCGGTTTTGGTTCGTTTTGCCAAGTTTCTAGGGATACATGATGTTCCCCTAATACGAGCTGTCGTTTTCCACATTGGTTTAGAAAAACCTGGTGGTTTAGAGGTTCCCGGGTCATTGTTACAACTTAAGGACTTCGGGGGTTGACGATACATATAAAGTTCATCGGGGTTGGAATTAGATTTCTCTATTTTTATGCCCTTTCCCTTATTATTTTCTTTTGCCTTTTTAAATTCAGTTGGGGTAATTTCTATAACATCATCGGAATTCTCGTCGGAATCCGATTCATCGGAGAATTGGTAATCCTCCCAATATTTTGCTTCCTTGGCGGAAACACCATTGACCATAATTAACCTTGGTCGGTTGGTTGAGGATTTTCTTTTACTTAACCGTTTTATTATTTCCCCCACCGGTTCTATTTCTTCATCCGGTTCCGATTCTTCTTCCGGTTCCGACTCTTCTTCCGGTTCCGACTCTTCTTCCGGTTCCTCTTCGGGAACTTGTGAATCAGTCCACGAATCATTCCAATTTACATTTGACTCTTCATTATTATTAGGTGAGTCAATGGGACTTGTTCTAGAGGTAGACATCTATCACATAATATCAAACGCGTTAAGAGATTAATATATCACATAATATTCACATGTTAAAAATATATAGTTTCCAACAAAATTTGTTAAGCAATCATTTTTCAAGTAAACACGGTCGAAGTCTAGACTCACTAATGCATCCTAACAAACTCGATAAGGCACACTAATGCAAAATTCTGGTTCTCTAAGACCAACGCTCGGATACCAACTGAAATGTCCCGTTCTTATTGATTAAAAACGTTCCATATTAATTGATTTCGTTGCGAGGTTTTGACCTCTATATGAGACATTTTTCAAAGACTGCATTCATTTTAAAACAACCATAACCTTTATTTCATCAATAAAGGTTTAAAAAGCTTTACGTAGATTATCAAATAATGATAATCTAAAATATCCTGTTTACACACGACCATTACATAATGGTTTACAATACAAATATGTTACAACAAAATAAGTTTCTTGAATGCAGTTTTTACACAATATCATACAAGCATGGACTCCAAATCTCGTCCTTATTTAAGTATGCGACAGCGGAAGCTCTTAATAATCACCTGAGAATAAACATGCTTAAAACGTCAACAAAAATGTTGGTGAGTTATAGGTTTAACCTATATATATCAAATCATAATAATAGACCACAAGATTTCATATTTCAATACACATCCCATACATAGAGATAAAAATCATTCATATGGTGAACACCTGATAACCGACATTAACAAGATGCATATATAAGAATTTCCCCATCATTCCGGGACACCCTTCGGATATGATATAAATTTCGAAGTACTAAAGCATCCGGTACTTTGGATGGGGTTTGTTAGGCCCAATAGATCTATCTTTAGGATTCGCGTCAATTAGGGTGTCTGTTCCCTAATTCTTAGATTACCAGACTTAATAAAAAGGGGCATATTCGATTTCGATAATTCAACCATAGAATGTAGTTTCACGTACTTGTATCTATTTTGTAAATCATTTATAAAACCTGCATGTATTCTCATCCCAAAAATATTAGATTTTAAAAGTGGGACTATAACTCACTTTCACAGATTTTTACTTCGTCGGGAAGTAAGACTTGGCCACTGGTTGATTCTCGAACCTATAACAATATATACATATATATCAAAGTATGTTCAAAATATATTTACAACACTTACAACACTTTTAATATATTTTGATGTTTTAAGTTTATTAAGTCAGCTGTCCTCGTTAGTAACCTACAACTAGTTGTCCACAGTTAGATGTACAGAAATAAATCGATAAATATTATCTTGAATCAATTCACAACCCAGTGTATACGTATCTCAGTATTGATCACAACTCAAACTATATATATTTTGGAATCAACCTCAACCCTGTATAGCTAACTCCAACATTCACATATAGAGTGTCTATGGTTGTTCCGAAATATATATAGATGTGTCGACATGATAGGTAGAAACATTGTATATGTGTCTATGGTATCTCAAGATTACATAATATATAATACAAGTTGATTAAGTTATGGTTGGAATAGATTTGTTACCAATTTTCACGTAGCTAAAATGAGAAAAATTATCCAATCTTGTTTTACCCATAACTTCTTCATTTTAAATCCGTTTTGAGTGAATCAAATTGCTATGGTTTCATATTGAACTCTATTTTATGAATCTAAACAGAAAAAGTATAGGTTTATAGTCGGAAAAATAAGTTACAAGTCATTTTTTTAAAGGTAGTCATTTCAGTCGAAAGAACGACGTCTAGATGACCATTTTAGAAAACATACTTTCACTTTGAGTTTAACCATAATTTTTGGATATAGTTTCATGTTCATAATAAAAATTATTTTCTCAGAATAACAACTTTTAAATCAAAGTTTATCATATTTTTTAATTAACTAACCCAAAACAGCCCGCGGTGTTACTACGACGGCGTAAATCCGGTTTTACGGTGTTTTTCGTGTTTCCAGGTTTTAAATCATTAAGTTGGCATATCATATAGATATAGAACATGTGTTTAGTTGATTTTAAAAGTCAAGTTAGAAGGATAAAATTTTGTTTGCGAACAAGTTTAGAATTAACTAAACTATGTTCTAGTGATTACAAGTTTAAACCTTCGAATAAGATAGCTTTATATGTATAAATCGAATGATGTTATGAACATCATTACTACCTTAAGTTACTTGGATAAACCTACTGGAAAAGAGAAAAATGGATCTAGCTTCAACGGATCCTTGGATGGCTCGAAGTTCTTGAAGCAGAATCATGACACGAAAACAAGTTCAAGTAAGATCATCACTTGAAATAAGATTGTTATAGTTATAGAAATTGAACCAAAGTTTGAATATGATTATTACTTTGTATTAGAATGATAACCTACTGTAAGAAACAAAGATTTCTTGAGGTTGGATGATCACCTTACAAGATTGGAAGTGAGCTAGCAAACTTGAAAGTATTCTTGATTTTATGTAACTAGAACTTGTAGAATATATGAAGAACACTTAGAACTTGAAGATAGAACTTGAGAGAGATCAATTAGATGAAGAAATTGAAGAATGAAAGTGTTTGTAGGTGTTTTTGGTCGTTGGTGTATGGATTAGATATAAAGGATATGTAATTTTGTTTTCATGTAAATAAGTCATGAATGATTACTCATATTTTTGTAATTTTATGAGATATTTCATGCTAGTTGCCAAATGATGGTTCCCACATGTGTTAGGTGACTCACATGGGCTGCTAAGAGCTGATCATTGGAGTGTATATACCAATAGTACATACATCTAAAAGCTGTGTATTGTACGAGTACGAATACGGGTGCATACGAGTAGAATTGTTGATGAAACTGAACGAGGATGTAATTGCAAGCATTTTTGTTAAGTAGAAGTATTTTGATAAGTGTATTGAAGTCTTTCAAAATTGTATAAATACATATTAAAACACTACATGTATATACATTTTAACTGAGTCGTTAAGTCATCGTTAGTCGTTACATGTAAGTGTTGTTTTGAAACCTTTAGGTTAACGATCTTGTTAAATGTTGTTAACCCAATGTTTATAATATCAAATGAGATTTTAAATTATTATATTATCATGATATTATCATGTATGAATATCTCTTAATATGATATATATATGCATTAAATGTCTTTACAACGATAATCGTTACATATATGTCTCGTTTAAAAATCATTAAGTTAGTAGTCTTGTTTTTACATATGTAGTTCATTGTTAATATACTTAATGATATGTTTACTTATCATAGTATCATGTTAACTATATAAATATCCATATATATGTCATCATATAGTTTTTATAAGTTTTAACGTTCGTGAATCACCGGTCAACTTGGGTGGTCAATTGTCTATATGAAACATATTTCAATTAATCAAGTCTTAACAAGTTTGATTGCTTAACATGTTGGAAATATTTAATCATGTAAATATCAATCTCAATTAATATATATAAACATGGAAAAGTTCGGGTCACTACATCAATCACCACTATCTAGCTTCCCACACGATCAACCACCTTCAACCGTCTTCATTAATACACCACCTTTGAACAACAGCCACTCAATCTCACTATCTCGGCTGCTACATAATTGTTTCTGTTTTGGACAAGTAAAACAACAACTCACCTCACCATCATACGAACAATACCTGTTGCTTCTGTTTTCTATCATGAACCAAGAACACCACCATCAATAAACGAAACCCATCATCCTTGTTGTTGTCTTCTACTTAAACTGAGCTCGAGACCCAGAACACACTATTCGAACACCAACATAAACTAAACCACCCTTTTCCCATCACAATAAAATCATATTAAATCTTGCAACTATCTTCTTGTTTCATTCGTGAACCATCAAAACCACCAAAGAACTGTTCTATTTAACATTTCTGTTTCAACAATCATAAACCCATCACCACCTTGTGTTTTTGTTTCGGTTTCCTTTCACCACCACAGCCTAATCTCCACCTCTCTCTCTCTCTCTCTCTCTCTCTCTCTCTCTCTCTCTCTCTCTCTCTCTTCTCTCTCTCTTGAAAACCACCACACCATCTCCATCCTGCCCGAATTAACCTGTTTCTGTTTACGATAACAACTACAACTACTACTCACCAACTTTAATCATACAATCACCATCACCATCAACAACCATGCACCACCATTTTTCTGTTTCAATTGTGAACTACAAACCGCTGTATCATCCTCGGTTTCATGTTCGCAAAGCATCACCAAAACAACCACCTCTATACCTCTTCTATATTTTTTTTCTCTCTTCCTTATATCTCCGTTTTTTCCTGCTTTTAGGTAGAGATAATAGAGGATTAGTGGGATTAGAAAGATGAGGGTCCTTTCTTTATTATTCTGGCCGACACTTACCCACCACACTCACTTGATAAAGTGGTAGGGTTACAAGATGTTATTCTTCATATACATTTTTTTTACCCAGTGAACTAAGCAGGAAATTGTATAATGGAACTAGTGGCCGACCAGTGGATCCTATCACTTGCATATATATATTATTTTTATCGTTACATGATGAAGAAGAGAGTTACCAAACAAAGTGATTACGGGTGGGGTCTGAGGATGTTTTTGTTAAAAAGAAATAAGCTTATCATAGCTAGATATTGTTCCCATTAAATAGGCCTGCGTTTTTTTTTTTTTTTATCGTTCTTTTGTCCTGTTCGAAGGTTACCAGTTTAAAATGAGAACATACAAGTCTAATTTTGGGCTTGATTATGTTATTAATGGACTAGTAGTAGGTATTGGGGTGTGAAAGGAAATCAGACTTTTGAACTACTAATGGACCGAACACATGAGTATAATAAGGTTAGACCCTGAAACCGTATTGATAAATAAGCTGTAATGATAATGAAGAAATGAGAGGAAGTACATCGAGAATGATATAGTTATGATTATGATAGATATGATATAAGATGATGAATTCGGTTATAATAATGATAATGTTATGATGGCAAGATGATCACGATGTGTGATTATGAAGATGATGATATACAGTGACAATAAGATAATTAGGAGATGATGATAAATCATGAATGGCGATTTAGATGATGATCTTATGATGATATAGATGAAATGGTTGTGTAGATGATAGTTAATTTGGTTGGGTTATTTTGTGAAAAAGATGACTACAAAGGGAAACAGATTTAAAACGGGTTATATCATTTTGGTTATTGAAATATAACAGAAAGATAGATCAGCTCGACTAGTTAGGCATGTGTTGGGTTAGCGAGAGGTCTTGGGTTCGAGTCCAGTCCAGGGCATTTCTTTTTTGAAAAAGATTTTAAAGGGGTATACACTCTTATTTTTATTTCCATCTTTATTATTTTTAGTTATTATTATGTTTATTATTATTATTATTGTTATTATTGTTATAATTATTAACACTAGTATTATCATTAATTTGATTAGTATTATTATTAGAATTATAATTATTAGTATTATTATTACTAATATTGAAGTTATGGCGATTATTAGTATTATTATTAATTATAGTTAATATTAATAAGTAAATTATTATTATTATTAACATTAATACAAGTTATATCATTATCATTATTATGTTAGTTATTATTATCAACTATATTAGTATTATCATTTAGTATTATCACTACTAATATTATTATTTATAGTATTATTATTATATTATTATTGCTAGTAATATTATAATGATTTCAAGAATACTAAACATGTTAATATATAATAAAAAGTGTTATAATAAAAATTAGGAAATTGATTATAATTATATGAATACATGTAGATTATGATTATGATTACAAACTAATATTATAAGAAACTATATTCATAAGTTATAAATTAAACACGAAAATTATGATTTTTATGACTATGAATATAAAGGTTTTAATAATACAGTTAAGATATCAAATATAGAAATTTTAGATACAAATATTATTATGAAAATGATTAAAAGGAATTATTACAACTATTAGAATTATTGTTATCATAGTTATTATAATACAACTCAGTAGCATTATTATTATTAATATCATTAATTTTATCATTATTATCACCTTTATCATTATTATTACCAATATTAGTATCATCATAATTATTAATTTCACAAACAAATGATTTTCATATAAAAATATATTTAATATATATATAACTTGACTATATTTATATTTTTATATATAAAAAGGATTTATTTAATTAAATAAAGAAATATATAAGTTATTAATATAAAAACCATATCAATAATAATAATATGTATATTAGTTCGATTACGAGTATATGTTTTAATATATAAATGAATGATATAGGTTCGTGAATCTGAGGCCAAACTCTGCATTGTTCAATGTCGTCATATGTATTTTTACTACAAAATACAGTATTGTGAGTTTCATTACTCCCTTTTTATATATATTTTTGGGACTGAGAATACATGCGCTGATTTTATTAATGTTTTACGAAATAGACACAAGTGATCAAAAACTACATTCTATGGCTGGATTATGAATATTGAATATCACCCCTTTTTAGCTTGGTAACCTAATAATTAGGAAACGGGTATGGCCCCTAATTGACGCGAATCCTAAAGATAGATCTATGGACCTCGATAAGTCCCATCCTGGGTATAGATACTTTAGTACTTCGAGATTATTATTATTATACAGAGGAGAGGTTCTGTTTGGGGATATTCTATGCATTAAAGTTAAGTCGGTTATCAAGCGTTCACCATATGAATGATTTTTAATTCGCGGGTTACGCGTGTTATTTTGTACTCGGGTTACGTGTACAATTAAATATATGAAATCTTGTGGTCTATTAAAATGATGAAAATGAATGTTTATGATAAACTAATGAACTCACCAACCTTTTGGTTGACACTTGAAAGCATGTTTATTCTCAGGTTTGAAAGAAATCTTCCGCTGTGCATTTACTCATTTAGAGATATTACTTGGAGTCATTCATGACATATTTCAAAAGACGTTGTATTCTAGTCGTTGAGTTCAACAAGATTACTATTAAGTCATTTATAGTTTGGATATATTATGAAAGGGTATGCATGCCTGTCAACTTTCGATGAAATGAAAGTTTGTCTTTTAAAACGAATGCAATGTTTGTAAAATGTATCATATAGAGGTCAAATACCTCGCAATGTAATCATATGTTATTGTATTTGTTCTTAAGGATTAGGATGGGTTTTACATGTGGTATCAGAGCGGTGGTCTTAGCAAACCAGGTCTTGCATTAGTGTGTCTAACTAGTAGTTGTTAGGATGCATTAATGAGTCTGGACTTCAATCTTAGTTGCATGTCAAAAGTTTTGCTTATCATTTCTTGTCGGAAATTACCTGCTTATCACTCTTAGTCTAGACACATCGTACTGCATTGATTACATGACTAGTGTATATACAAAATTCATATCTTAGCGTATCTGCTAATTCATATCTTAGCGTATCTGTTACTGTAAACTTTGCCTGTCATATCCCGTAAATTTCTCCGTAATCTATGAAATCTTTTGTTATTATATATATAGATATTCTATGTAATTAGAATATCATCCGATAGCCAGAAATTATTTCATATCCAAAAATCCTTTATTCAATCGTACGAAATAGAACTCGCCACTAGTTTAAACCCCTCGGATTCCGATATGGAATTCCACTCAAGCTCCGAAAGCAGTGTGATCGGAATGGATCAACCAATTAGCCATCATTTATTCTGGATGAATTGGGGATGGGTTCGTAGCCTCCTCAATCATTGGAGACAAGAAGAAGGTGATCCCTTCCATCCATCGCATTGCCTTCTCGGTGAAGAACCTGAAGCACTTACCGGCGAACCTATTCGTAATACCATTTTCTCTCTCATTTCCAGAGTATCTCGTCATGATTATATACTATCTCACATTCTAGATCTTATTCATCCGCTCGTCCGAACTGAAAATCATCCCGGTGTAATAGAAGAAGTCAAGAGCTTCGCGCTTGGGTAGTGACTTTGGAGAATATGGTGCAAAGATTACAAGCACCAGCAGCAGTACAGACAGCAACAATACCACCATCAGCAACACCAACAGTACCATTACCACCACCAACAACAACATCCGCATCCTACACCTCAACATCACAATCTGTGCCTCGAGCATCAACGTCACACGCACCATAGATACCAAGGAATACCAACAACAATAACCGATGAAGTATTGATTCATAACTTCATTGGAGAAACATTCCGCGGCAATTATGTAATCTCTAAAGTCTTAAAGATTATATGTTCTAGCCTTAATCATAAATCAGATGAATGAACCAAAATGATAGAAGGAAGAATAGAAACCCTGACAAGAATGGTGCGTGATTTACAAGCTAGACTTGTTTTACTAGCAGCATCATCACCAGCGCAGTCAGTGCCGTCAGCATCATCAAAATCAACAGCACCTATAATATCACCAGCTCCGCCTGTTCAAGAATCACCGTGGACATCATTGCGAATCAACAACGATTATATAGTATCAACGAATTATGAAGTATTAACTCAACTCCTCCTGAAGAATTTACATGTATATTTTATATATATATAAATTTTGAAACCATCATAAATCTTTCGTACTAAACTATTATGTATGAATTGAAAAAGGGTAGATAATACTCGATTAAATTCATATTACTAATATGCTAAGATGTACATCCTTCCTTAACGATTTAACCATCATTAACTACAATCTATATTTCAATTCAATAGATTCCAGGTCATAATAAACCAAGTGTACTATTCAAATGCATGTTTGATATTACACTTTCATTTTCACCGTACTCGAAACTTTCTAGAAAACATCATTCATATCTTGCGAAGTTCACAAGCATTCCACGAGCACCAACATCATTCACCAAGTAAATATCAATAAAAATGAATAATAAAGTATTGATTCATAATTTCATTTACGTTGAAGAAATAATCCACGAAGATTACACAATCTCTAAAGTTTTAGAGATTAGTCATTTCTAATTCCAGCCGAAAATCAAATGAGTTTAATTTAATATTAACTCATTAAATCTGTATTACATCTGAAGAAAATATACATATGTTTTCATAAAGACTGTAATAAAATTCATTTGTATAAAATATTATTTGTGAATTTGTTTTTTTAACGGGTAGGTAATACCCAAGAGATATATAAATTCACAATTAATATGTTACGTTCTTCGATTCTGATTCAACAATCATCAACTATACTCGCTACCTTCACAACGATATACATTCTTTTATGGAAAAAAAAAACCATACTCATTCAAATCCAAGTACATATTCGGATTAAGAAATCTCAGAATTCAATTCGAGATATAACCGGTATCATCACTCTTAGAATTCTTACATCTTTCAAAGCTATACTTTGACGTCAAAACTGTGCTAGAACATCACTTCTATTCATAGAATCCAGAAAAGCATTTGTATCATTCAAAATCCTAGAACATCATATAAATAGTAACGATTACAGTCTATGTTCAAGTCTTTCAAAACTCCTGAAGACACTCGAGATGATGATCCAACCACATGTTACTCGCAGTCTTGTACCTGAAAAACACTCGAAACCAAAGTTATAGTTTAACACGTACTCGCGCCAGAACCTTTGACATTTATTACTAAAAATAACTTTTCAATCCCTTTTCAAAATAGACAGTTTTGTCACAGCTCCAACAAGTTAACTTCGACTTTTCAGTCAAAACAGACCTATTATAACCTCGATATATACGTTACCCTTTCATCATCGTTACCGGAGAACCTTTTATATCTCGCCACATTAGCAGTAAACTTACCAACAACTTCATTGATCTTTAAGCCTCTCCGAATAATCACTATACTTATTCATTGGAAACCCTATCATGTACTCATCTGCATCTTGTAATGGTAGTTGCCATACCAAAAAGCTTGAATCATTTCTCAGCAGTTCTATGCCAACAGTTATATATATACATATAATGTCTATACTTTGAATGTGAAGTCTCTGAAAAACACCCTGAACTGCGAACTAGTTCTAGAAATTTTGAAAAATGCTGATGAAGCAGCAAAAACTGTAAACGACCTTAACAGTTAAAAGTTTAACGATAAAGATTAGCGTGTTGGCAAAGCTCAGAAAAAGAGAAGATTTGGTACTGAAAAACGAATTGAGCAAACCATGAAGGAAGCTGTGGACAAATCACTAAGACTAAACCTGCCTTCAAAGAATCCAAATGATTCAGTATATGCTGAAGTCATTAACAAATACCTTGCTCCTGACTCTAAACCCTTGCGGAAAATATTCTTCATCATCCTCTGATATTAGAAATTCTAAGATATCATCATATATTTCATTATAAATATCTTCGATGTTCCTAAAGATATCTTCATACCGATGGTTATCCGAAATCATTTACCTCTTCGCGCTATCTGTGTAACATCATAAAAGAAACTATTTTAGTTTCTAAAATTCTGAAACCTTCGAGTTTAAAATATAAATGTTTTTAAAGTAGTGTTGGGAACTGAAGCATGAGTTAGTATAATATAATGACACTTGATCAACGTGATTATATATTACAGTAAGTCATGCTGAGTTTCTAATGAAACGTGATGATTCACAAACCATAACGTCATCATGTGCCATGTTACACGGCTCTTACATTCTATCCAATCTTTAACCACATCAGGAACATATTTTCTTGATAGTCTTATCTTTTCCCTTGAATTCTGGTAAATTGACAAGTCAGATTGTG
Source organism: Rutidosis leptorrhynchoides (assembly GCF_046630445.1). NCBI lineage: Eukaryota > Viridiplantae > Streptophyta > Magnoliopsida > Asterales > Asteraceae > Rutidosis > Rutidosis leptorrhynchoides. The sequence goes on along the minus strand of NC_092335.1, from coordinate 322,431,699 downwards.
CTATTACATTTTCTTTCTTAGAACATTAGTCACGTTCATTCAAAACTTCATACCTACGAATTTTGGACCATTATTCGCTTGACTTAAATTCGGGAAGAGAAAATAAAAGGATGGAACTCCAAAATATAAAGGAAATGAAGTGGGTGGATTTATAGTGAAATATCCGACAGAGCAATCAAAACAGATTATCTCATTTAACCAAAGAGGATTCTAATTTGCTTAATTACCGAAGAACCAAATCTTATTACGAAGATTTCCTCTAAAATCCCTTAAATTCTGAAAATCAACGGTGACTACGTCACTGGTTAAAATAAATATGCATTTACTCATTTCACTCTTTTGTGATAACTTCACTCGTACTATTCACATAAACGAATTGTTTTATCTCTAATACTCAATGACGATAAAATTCTATTTATCAACTCATATTCGTCATAAAAACATTCTTATTGTTATCCATGACGACCTCGATCAAATTTCGGGGACGAAATTTCTTTAACGGGTAGGTACTGTGACAACCCGGAAATTTTCGACCAAATTTAAACTTTATCTTTATATTATTCCGACACGATAAGCAAAATTTGTCAAGTTAAATCTCAAGAATTTTAAACTGTGTTCATACATTCATTTGACCTAGACCAGTTTCGACGATTCACGAATAATTAATGGTAAATAGATATGTATTGTATGTAACTTTGAAGTGATATAACATAATATAATTGTTACACTAATCTTGAAAGCCTAACATAGGCCCATCTTTCCAAATAAATGAATTGAGTCTAAGTTTGAGTGTTAATAAGCCCAAGTCCAAATTAGCAAAGGAAGAAGTCAGAAGTAGTTATGGATTAAATTGGGTTTGAAGAATGATAACTAGTCATACATCCGTAATACATGGCACATTACATGCATATATCACATCTCCTTTAATTCTTTTCTACTTTATGACTTTTAAAAACCATTCCAAATTTTTTTCGTTTGCATCTTACCTACTAACTTATTATATATAGCAACCATGCACACTAGTACATATTACAAATAATATAAAAAGCGATAGGGTAGCCTTTATGTATATTGCAGATTTTAAAATTATTTAATCTATTTACGTTAAACAAATTCAATTATTTAACATCATGTTTATGTGCTGTAAAGGGGTACCTAGTTACTTGTTTGTTTGTGGAACACACAAGGATATTATTATCATATCTCTGCGTATACATATTTAACTTAGAACACCCACAACCTATCTCTGTTTTCTTTGTTAAACCATCACTCATATCCACCTCCTACCATCTAGCACTGCCATCGAGCACCGCAATCAACCCATCGTGAACCTCTCAATCACCACCATCTAGCTTCCCACACGATAAACCACATTCAACCGTCTTCATCAATACACCACCTTTGAACAACCGCCACTTAATATCACTATCTCGACTGCTACATAATTGTTTCTGTTTTGGACAAGTAAAACAACAACTCACCTCACCATCATACGAACAATACCTGTTGCTTCTGTTTTCTATCATGAACCAAGAACACCACCATCAATAAACGAAACCCATCATCCTTGTTGTTTCCTTCTACTTAAACCGAGCTCGAGACCCAGGACACACTATTCGAACACCAACATAAACTAAACCACCCTTTTTCCATCATCATCAAATCATATTAAAACTTGCAACTATCTTCTTGTTTCATTCGTGAACCACCAAAACCACCAAAACCACCAAAACCACCAAAGAACTGTTCTATTTAACATTTCTGTTTCAACAATCATTAACCCATCACCACCTTGTGTTTTTGTTTCGGTTTCCTTTTGCCACCACAGCCTAATCTCCACCTCTCTCTCTCTTCTCTCTCTCTTGAAAACCACCACACCATCTCCTTCCTGCCTGAATTAACCTGTTTTTATTTACAATAACAACTACAACTACTACTCACCAACTTTAATCATACAATCACCATCACCATCAACAACCATGCACACCATTTTTTTGTTTCAATTGCGAACTATAAACCGCTGTATCATCCTCGGTTTCATGTTCGCAAAGCATCACCAAAACAACCACCTCTATACCTCTTCTATATTTTTTTCTCTCTTCCTTATATCCCCGTTTTTTTTCTGCTTTTAGGTAGAGATAATAGAGGATTAGTGGGATTAAAAAGATGAGGGTCCTTTCTTTATTATTCTGGCCGACACTTACCCACCACACTCACTTGATAAAGTGGTAGGGTTACAAGATGTTATTCTTCATATACATTTTTTTTACCCAGCGAACTAAACAGGAAATTGTATAATGGAACTAGTGGCCGACCAGTGGATCCTATCACTTGCTATATATATATATATATATATATATATATATATATATATATATATATATATATATATATATATATATATATATATATATATATATATATATATATATATATATATTATTTTTATCATTACATGATGAAGAAGAGAGTTACCAAACAAAGTGATTACGGGTGGGGTCTGAGGATGTTTTTGTTAAAAAGAAATAAGCTTATCGAAGCTGGATATTGTTCCCATTAAATAGGCCTGCGTTTATTTTTTTTTTATCTTTCTTTTGTGCTGTTCGAATGTTACCAGTTTAAAATGAGAACATACAAGTCTAATTTGGGCTTGATTATGTTATTAATGGACTAGTAGTAGGTATTGGGCTGTGAAAGGAAATTGGACTTATGAACTACTAATGGGCCGAACACATGAGTATAAGGTTAGACCCTGAAACTGTTTTGATAAATAAGCTGTAATGATCACGAAGAAATGAGAGGAAGTACAACGAGAATGATATAGTTATGATTATGATAGATATGATATAAGATGATGAATTCGGTTATAATAATGATAATGTTATGATGGCAAGATGATCATGATGTGTGATTATGAAGATGATGATATACAGTGACAACAAGATAATTAGGAGATGATGATAAATCATGAATGGCGATTTAGATGATGATCTTATGATGATATAGATGAAATGGTTGTGAAGATGATAGTTAATTTGGTTGGGTTATTTTGTGAAAAAGATGACTACAAAGGGAAACAGATTTAAAACTGGTTATATCATTTTGGTTATTGAAATAAAACAGAAAGATAGATCAGCTCGACTGGTTAGGCATGTGTTGGGTTAGCGAGAGGTCTTGGGTTCGAGTCCGGTCCATGACATTTCTTTTTAGAAAAAGCTTTTAAAGGAGTATACACTCTTATTTTTATTTCCATCTTTATTATTATTAATTATTATTATGTTTATTTTTATTATTATTATTATTGTTATTATTGTTATAATTATTAACACTAGTATTATCATTAATTTGATTAGTATTATTATTTGAATTATAATTATTAGTATTATTATTACTAATATTGAAGTTATGGCGATTATTAGTATTATTATTAATTATAGTTAATATTAATAAGTAAATTATTATTATTATTAACATTAATACAAGTTATATCATTATCATTATTATGTTAGTTATTATTATCAACTATATTAGTATTATCATTTAGTATTATCACTACTAATAGTATTATTTATAGTATTATTATATTATTATTGCTAGTAATATTATAATGATTTCAAGAATACTAAACATGTTAATATATAATAAAAAGTGTTATAATAAAAATTAGGAAATTGATTATAATTATATGAATACATGTAAATTATGATTATGATTACAAACTAATATTATAAGAAACTATTTTCATAAGTTATAAATTAAACACGAAAATTATGATTTTTATGACTATGAATATAAAGGTTTTAATAATACAGTTAAGATATCAAATATAGAAATTTTAGATACAAATATTATTATGAAAATGATTAAAAGGAATTATTACAACTATTACAATTATTATTATCATAGTTATTATAATACAACTCAGTAGCATTATTATTATTAATATCATTAATTTTATCATTATTATCACCTTTATCACTATTATTACCAATATTAGTATCATCATAATTATTAATTTCACAAACAAATGCTTTTCATATAAAAATATATTTAATATATATAACTTGACTATATTTAGATTTTTATATATAAAAAGGATTTATTTAATTAAATAAGGAAATATATAAGTTATTAATATAAAAACCATATCAATAATAATAATATGTATATTAGTTCGATTACGAGTATATGTTTTAATATATAAATGAATGATATAGGTTCGTGAATCCGAGGCCAAACCCTGCATTGTTCAATGTCGTCATATGTATTTTTAGTACAAAATACAATATTGTGAGTTTCATTACTCCCTTTTTATATATTTTTGGGACTGAGAATACATGCGCTGATTTTATTAATGTTTTACGAAATAGACACAAGTGATCAAAAACTACATTCTATGGCTGGATTATGAATATTGAATATCACCCCTTTTTAGCTTGGTAACCTAATAATTAGGAAACGGGTATGGCCCCTAATTGACGCGAATCCTAAAGATAGATCTATGGATCTCGACAAGTCCCATCCGGGGTACATATGCTTTAGTACTTCGAGATTATTATTATTATACAGACGAGAGGTTCTGTTTGGGGATATTCTATGCATTAAAGTTAAGTCGGTTATCAAGCGTTCACCATATGAATGATTTTTAATTCGCGGGTTACGCGTGTTATTTTGTACTCGGGTTACATGTACAATTAAATATATGAAATCTTGTGGTCTATTAAAATGATGAAAATGAATGTTTATGATAAACTAATGAACTCACCAACCTTTTGGTTGACACTTGAATGCATGTTTATTCTCAGGTTTGAAAGAAATATTCCGCTGTGCATTTACTCATTTAGAGATATTACTTGGAGTCATTCATGACATATTTCAAAAGACGTTGCATTCGAGTCGTTGAGTTCAACAAGATTACTATTAAGTCATTTATAGTTTGGATATGTTATGAAAGGGTATGCATGCCTGTCAACTTTCGATGAAATGAAAGTTTGTCTTTTAAAACGAATGCAATGTTTGTAAAATGTATCATATAGAGGTCAAATACCTCGTAATGTAATCATATGTTATTGTATTCGTTCTTAAAGATTAGGACGAGTCTTTACAGCTATTTGGTACTTTGAAATGCTTTGGTTTGTTGACTTGAAAAACTTAACATGTTTATTCTAAGTCTTTGAATTGAAAACTCAAGCTTATTTGGTTACCTAATCCAAAGTTTTTATGATTATCGAATCTGCTTGGACTTTGTTCAAAATTGACTAAGTGTTGTTCTGATTCTTTGTGTTACATACTTGATTATGCATGATGATTTTGTAATGTGATGAATATCGTATGAATATCATGTTTGTGAAATGTTTGCTCATGTTTGGAATAAATGATTTTTATAACTAAGAAAAACCATAAAAATTATAAAATCTGAAAAATACAAAGGTTTTCAAAGGAAATAAGAATAGAGATATATGCTTTATGATAACATCTTGTGGTCTTCTATGTCTTATTTATACAGCTAAATGGTGAACAATCACTTCATCAATTCAGAAACCAACATCCCTTGCAATTACTGGACTGCTATTCTAGAGAGGCATACTTTATGGCCTACTCTAAGCTCAACAGCTAGTGTGCCAGTCATAGACTTAGAGCTTCTAAATAGATCAATAAGGTTTGTGGAGGCTACACAACCTACAGCTGCCAATCCACAGAGAGAACCAGTTAAATTTGAATTTGAGCTGAGAGGGGTACAAGGATTCAGGAGTATCACCAAAGCTGACGTCATGAGGATCTTTCAGCTTCCTCTTATACAGAATGCTCCTACTTTTCCTACTGCTTAGCAAATGATGAGCTCAATCTTCCAACTTGGATATGTTGGAGCTACCAATGTTCCACCAGCTAAGTTTCAAAAGAAGTATTTGCACTCTCGGTGGTATGTGATCTTCTCGATCATCAACAGATGCTTGCTGATGATAAGGAGTGGATCTGACAGCTTAACTGTGCCAATGCTCAAGCTGTTCTACTCATTCACAAGAGTAGAAACTCCAGATTATGCAGAACTTCTGTGGGATTTGGTTCAAGCACAAGTAGATAAACCAAGGGGTTCCTACATCTATTGTTAAAGGTTTTTTTGTATTTGTATCCATGATGCTATAAATGCTTACAGAGATGCAAATATTTTTGTACCAGGTACACATGGATTACAGATGAAAAGATTTGGGGAGTTGAAGATGAATACCCCTGGTGATTTCTGATAATCAATTCACTATGCCTATTCCAAATTGGCTAGTGAGGCTAGCTGAATCCCAAGACGCTCGAATGCATTCTTATTTTGAGGCTGTAGGAATACCTCTTCCTAACCTGGTACAACAAGAACAAGTTGAACCCACCGTGGTTCCAACCCCAAAGGTTGTAGAGGAACCTGTTGTTCAACCACCCAGGCCAGCTAATCCTCCAATTAGGATAAACCTCAAACGCCCTAGGTAGCACGCCATGCCCAACCCATGAGGATCAGGGAACCTAGTTCACCTAGGATTGAACCAACCCTTTCCACATCACCTGAGGAGAGCAGTGACACCGATTCATCAGCAAATGAATCATCTCCCGAACATTCTCTAAAGAGAACACGATATATGCCCGATGAGATGATTCAGACTCCGCCAACCCTACGAGTAACTAGATCTAGGACTACGACTCCTATCGTACGCCAAACAGTTACTCCAACCATTGGTGATACGGACCAAGATCTAGAGCCAATTAGGTCACCTTCACCCTTCTCCGTATCACATCTAACAATAACAGTAAGCCCTACACTAAATGAAGCGCAAGCTTCGGTAGGCAAGAGAGCTGAAAGCAAGGATGGTAAAAAGACGAATCAGCCCATCTAATCTATACAGGACTTAATAATAAATCCTACTAAGCAAGGTGCTTTAGCATCTAAGGAAGTAAAGTCTTCCTCTGCAGTAAAGTTTGCGTTGACTCAATCAATTGAGGAAACTCAATCATTGAAGTCCAGAACGGCTGAAGGGGAGCCAAAAAATCTTGAAAAGGCACCCTGCGTATTGGCTAGAAATCCTCCTGTGTCTTAATGTACAACAGGGTCTGGAGGTCCAGCTTATCTTGATGAGGAAGATCTGCCGAGTCCAATGGAAACGAGTCAACATCACAATCGTTCAGAATATTTATCAGACTTCCAACAGACTGTTCCCTTGGTTCAAGAAATTGATCCATTGGTTCAAACTACTTCTCTTCCAGATTCTGAATCTCAGGGTCTGGTGAAAGAGTCTTTAACTGAAAGAGATGTGCCACCTCATGGTATATCAATGATTTCAGGAGTTGGAGATAGTAATATCTCCGCGAGAGCTCAACCGACGGGTAGTTCTGCTACTTTGTCAGAGTCCCATGAGACTAAAGTCATGGAGGCGGGTGATTCGAAAGAATCTTTGCCAATGACAACTCCAGTTGTTACCCAACCTCCATCAGAAGAGGATATCATGAATCTGACTAGTAGTACGTATAGCCCCACATATAAGAATAATACCGCACAGTTATCCTTACCTGCCCTCACGGAAAATCAAACACTTCCACTGACATCGCCTTCAACCGATGCTGCTGATGTTGTTCCTATTATTACTATGCCACCATCACCCACGCGTTCACTAAATTATTATGATGCTTTGGAGCAAGAATATTTTAGTCGTATGTTTTCTAAAGTCAATCTTGATGTTCTCCGATGAACTTCTATTCAAGCAATGTTTTGCGCTCGAGTACGACATCCGCTTACTTCCTGCTCTTCTCCTCTACGCCCTCACCGTGATGATGAACATGACGCTTCTGATCCTCAGAATAGCCATGAGGGAGAGATAGGAGTAGATGGAGAATTTATAACGGTGAACATTTCCACTAGGGGTGGTGGTGTGAGGTCTACATCAGCTTCTCAAGCTCAACAGGTTCATACGGAATCAGAAATGGTTTCTACTCATGATAATATTGATGACAAGGAACCTGAGCAAGTCATAATTCCAATTATTCATTCTGAGGCTGATAGTGGACCGGTAGATGAGGATTTGAACTTAAGTGATTTTTATCTTGAAGAAACAGATGATGATGGGTTTGTCGTTCTAAGCAAATTATCCGCAGTATCTTCTATTCCCGAGGAAGTAGAAATTGTGGATGAAGGGAATCCTGATCCGGTAATGGAAAGTGATGATGAAATGGATTCTTCTGATGAAGATGAATACAATCTTTATGTTAGTTCAAATGATGATGATATCTTTGATCATATTGAAGATGATAATGCTCCAACAGATGACACAACAAATCCTACTGTTCATTCATCAAATTCTACACCATCATCAAGTTCAAATCCAACAAATGCAAATGAAAGTTCAACTTCTGGTACTTCTACTTCAAGTGAAATAGTGAATTCCAGATTCAAATACAACAACGGTATATTCTTTAAGAATCGGGAAAAAAGATTGCGATTGGGAGTTGAACATGATTTCATAGCATTACGAAACACATTCATCGAGGAAAATGCGTATAAGATCTTCTGCATTAACGAAACGCCAAGAAGTAAAAGGTTTACCTATATAGGTTCATGATTGCTTCCAGCTAAAGAAAGAAACTGGTATGAGTTTATGTGGAGGAAACATATCAACAAGAATGAAGATGATTTGTGGCTTCAAAGAAAGTATCGTATTTCAGAAGTGATAAAGATTACTCGAGTCGGAGTAGATATAAGTGAGAAAAGAGACGTCATCAGTCAGTTCCATGTTATTAGAGAAGATGAGAAGGAGTACAAGTTCACAGAAGCTGATTTTCAAAATCTAGATATGCTTGACATCATTCACATCTACAACTACCTCAGTATCATCACCAGTCGACCTTTTACTAAATCTCAAGCTTTGGAAGCTGTGAAAAAATACATGATGGAGACAATTGAACTGATGAGACGTGAAGATTTTCAAATTGGTCTCGAAGCGAATATGAAAAAGATTCAAATAACTTGTCCGAATCAATTCACAGAGAGACTGAAGGATATGGGAATGTTTCAAATGCAATTCGAACCCAAAGGGTTTGTATTTGTGAATTCTCAGAAATAAAAAGTGTTCATCCGCACTGAAGAGTTAAACAAATATTCAGATGGTACACTCAAGGCTGCACTAAAGTATCTTAAAAGTCGTCAAAGCAAGTTTGATGACATTGACATGAAAATGGGTCTTGAAGAGTTTATAAAGCATATCAGAGATCGTCTGAAACTCCGGATCCATACTAGACAGTTTGAGATTCTTCGTGGCCAAAGAAAAAGAAGATATTTTAAAGAAATGGACGAATATCCATTACATGAGGGAGATCTAAGAAAAGCGTGGGGCGTCTGGAAACCTTCTAAACAAATTTCAGAAAATCAAGTTGAAGTTTCAAAACCAGATGGCACACGATGGAAACTAACATTTGGACCTCTCAAGATTACTAAATAGGATTATATTGTAAATTTCACATTTAACACTAAGGGAAAGATTGTTAGGACCCCGAAGTTGTATAGTGTTAATGTGAAACATGCTTAAATGAAGGTTCCTTAGAAGAGGGCTATATAAGGAACCTATGTAGTCCTAATTAGATAGCCATTGTATTGTAACTGAGTTCTAGAAGCTGTGGAATGTAAATTTTACCAAATCTCTCTCTTACCGAGTCTTCTTCTTACTTACCGAATCTCATTCTAACTTGTCATATCTTCCAATCTCAACATGATCTGACCTATAAAAAAAGCTTAAAAATATAAATTGAATTACAAATTGAGTGTGTGTTGAAATGGATGGAAGAAGCCCTTTAAATAGACTTGGATTATGCTTGCAAATGGCTGGCAGGCTGTTTGCAGGGGCCGTTTGGCTTGGTCAGCCTTTTTCGATGCCCGTTTGCTCGAACCGTGTGGCAAGCCATTTTCCATAGCAGCAGGCCATTTGGCAGGCCATTTGCTGCCCTGGTCAGCCTGTTTCCTAGATCATAACTTGGATTAAAAAAGATGGGAATACGGCTGACCAAATAACATTTGATTGGATTAAAAAAGATGGGAATACAAGACACGGAGATATAAAAACGATTACATCAAAGTTAAAATAAATAAACACTAATCGTCATCGGTAAACTTGCTCACATATTCTTCGTTATGTTACTCCTTGCTCGCATCAACAAATCGTATTGGTCGGGTGGAATGTCGGAAGACACCGGTAGTGATAGAAGCTTCAACCTTTCAAACATTACATGAGTGTCGACTTGCTCTTCCCACTTTCTATTCCTTTTTTCATCCTCCTCTTTTAACGCCCTCATGGTCTCACTTGCAGCAGTTGCACTTTCATAAATAGATCGTCTAGCATCCTCCGAAGAACAATGAGATGCTGCATCTGACGATCAAGAACTCTTTTGACTCTTTGCACGACCCGGTGGACGGCAGATTTGTAACAACCCTGCTATTTTCGTTAAGTTTTGTTAACTATCCGTTAAGTTATTTATAGGTACTTACTTTCATTTTGTGTATTTATTGTAATTAAATGCATACTTGGTTCTTTTAGGACTACTATAATTAATATGGGAATATATTAAATGGAAAAATTATTTCAAATTTTGAAATACGGAGAAAATGATATGGTTTTAATAACCGCAAAGGATGTCTTTCGGGACTGCGAATCACTCGGTTTTTAAATAAATAATTATTTTTAATAATTATTAACTTTGAGAAAACATATTTAATTTATTATATATTTAACGAATTAAACTTGGTGGGATGCGTTTTAACGATCGGTTAACGTTTCGAGAACTCGGTACGGTTAACGGCAACTAGAAACGAACCACACATATTGAACAAGCAAGCCAAAATGTAATATAATCCACTTTTAATAATTATTTTATATAATTATTATGTTTTAAAAATACTTTTAATTTATTAGAATTTTAATAGATTAAAAACGCGAGAAACTAACGTTTAGCGATTCGGTTTCTATTTTCGGCTAACGGCACTTAATAGGTACACTTAGGAAACTTGTCTAGAAACATTTGAGAGTCCAAGGACTCTTTTTCTAGCCCTTGGTCGAAATTTATAAGAGGAAGGGCCTTCTTTGATTTATTTTGGGCTAGTTGTTATTTGAGTCCATGTAAATTAGGTCCTAACTTATCCCTAAACCTAATTTAATCAAAACAAAAGTTTCCATTCAATCCCTACCTCGTAACCACGGCTAGGATCAGCCCCCAACACCTTCTACATATCGACATCTTCATCATCCTCAATCACCATCAATTTTTGCTTGTTTGCTCGTGTAATCTACACGAAAGTGATAGCCTTGATCGTTCTCTACGCATTGGTATTATTTAATTGTGATTTAGAGGTATAAATCACTAACCCTAATTTTATAAATCTGAATTTTATAAGATTACATAGTGTATGTTGGTCTATTGCTCAATCCTATCTGTACATGCATGATATTAGTCGTTAATTTGCTCGGTTTGTATGTTTTGATTGAATCCCGAATTTAAAAGGCATGCTACTTATATTATAAACATATTTTATTTAAATAATATGTATCTATATGGAAAGCTATCGAAAAATTAATAACTTTGCTCGTAAGAATCGCTTGATTTCGTTATGTATTGCTCTAGATATGCTTGTTTGAATTTTCGACATGTTATTGTTCTTAAATCAGAAAACTACAATTTGTGTGTTATGAATTTATGCATGAACTAATTACCATTGGAAAGATAATTGAAAAACAATCAATTTGGACTAGGATATCATGTCGTTTGGATTTATAAACCTCGTTTTATGCTTACTTAACCGTATACGATAAAACGTGCTAAACAACATTTTTGAATTGCGATAAACAACCACTTAACTTGATTTATGGAAAATAAGCTTTTGTATTTTAAAAATTTCATGATGATTACTTAATCTTTCATTCAGACTTTGTGTGCTAATTGTCTCTAGATGTCTGGATAATCGCTCTCGAAAATGACTACCTGAACGGAGTCGAAACTGTCTCGTATGTCTCGTATGCATGGGTAATAGCCTAGCATGAAGTAGAAATTGTTTTTGAACTTGATCTTCTAATATGTTGTTAATTGGATGTTAAGGAACATATCTCATTTGTATTTTAACCTATAAAAAGTCTATATGCTATGTTCTTTATGTGTGCTAAAATAGAAGGTCCGGATTCTGTCTAAATCAGAAAGTCCGATTTGATTGGTAAAACTGTACAAATTGGCTACATGCAATTCTTAGATCTTTTTATAGATTAAACTGTGAGGTGTTTTTGATAATCTTCCACTGGTCTAGTATGATTTACATTTTTCAAGAATAAATGAGAATTTTTATAAAACTGATGTGCGAGCAGAAACTGAATTAGAAAGATTTGCATGCTACGTGAGTTCTAGGAATCGTATGATAGCGTGATTGGTGTTTTTAGAAAGTTTATGAAATTTACTTATGATCTGTAGTTTGCCATATTTTCATGATTTTTCATTTGTGAATAATGCTTGATCATTTACATGACTTTTGTGAACACTTATGGTAACCGAACTTGAAAATGTGAAATTGATGAACGGATGTTTGAAACTTATAAGTTGACCTTAGATTAAATTTATGACATCATTGACATGACCTAATGATTTATTTGACTTAGGTTGACCAACTTGACCAAGTTTTACTTTTGTTTGACTTGCATGAACTAGTTGACTTTTGTTGACTTTTACTTTACAAGCGCGTTGGTCTGAGCAATAGGACAACTATACTGTGGATCAACTTCTATATTGAAATAGACTTATGTACTATATATTGGTATATCTAGGTTACATTACTCGAACTTAATTAACCGACAACTCGTTGCTTATGCAAAACTTCAAGTGCACTCAAGGTGAGTCTACAGTCCCATACATTTTTCTTTTTGGGATGAGATAACATGCTGTTTTAAACTACTTTATGAATTAGACACGAGTACTAAAGTGAATATATGTATGAGTTTGATCAACAAGCCCTTTGCTTGAATATCTTAATTACAATTGTAAGCTCGAATCATAGGTAGTGTTGTAAATCTCCTTATTTCTCCCTGAGATCTCTCCGAGATCTCGTTTTTAGAAGGCAACCGAGATGAGATGTCCATTTCTCGAGATTTCTCGGTCAACGGGGTCAAACTTGGTTAAAACCACGATTTCTCATATTTTCTCTCTCATTTACCGAATTGTTTAGTAAAATCTTGTAGTTTCTCCGATTCTCTCGCTCATTTTTCAGACTTTCTTGTAAAATCTAGTAAAAAGGTATATAAATATACATATATTTTATTTGTATATACATATTTATATTAATAAAAACTATAAAGTCAATGTAAGTGAACGCTCGAGAACTTCCCGAGATCTTTCCAAGATATCAGGATCTCCCCTAAAATGTCCAAACGAGATCTCCCAGAGATTCGAGTTCTCCAACCTTGATCATAGGTACGAATCCGTTAGGTTTGACAGCCTCGCCCAATGAACGGGTGCTATCATAGGGTAAAGGAAGTCTCGTAGCGTTTAGTTATTCGTAGGTTAAAACTTTATATTCAAGTGATCATAGTAGATGTATAATATTTACTATGCTTTGAACAAAATCTCATGGTCTAACAAACGATAACTGAATTACTAAAGTTGTAGATTCACTCACTAATCTTGTTGACATGTTTTCAGGTTTTATCTCACGTATTAATTACTTCCGCTGTAGAACTTTGTTGTTACGTAGAAGTCAAGTCATGCACTGTGACCAGAGTTAACATCGCCGTTAATGGATTTTGACGGGTATTAAAGTTGGTATCAGAGCTGGTCAAACTGCGTTCAAAGCACGACCGGTTAATGTTCCGAGGATTCGGTTTCGATTAACGACAATGATTTTGGGCGGGTTAATCGTAGAGGGGGTTCGCACAGTTTAACCTGTGATGAAGTATTGGCTCTTACCCCTTGCGATCCCTTGTAGTATACGATTGGCAGTTTGGCGGAAATGCCAACCGTAAAATCAGCGTCTGAGGTACGCCCAGTGGTCACCGTAGGAAAGGCACTGGGTGGGTTTTTACCCCAAATTTAGTGTTATTAAAGTTGGTATCAGAGCATTGGCTATAGGAAACTAGGATGCATTAGTGTGTCTAACCGTAGGGCGCATTAGTGGGTCTAGTCTATAGCTGTATATTTGGAATGACTATTATATGCCATGCTTACACTGTTTGCTTTACTATGCTATATGTAGGGCTACATATTATATCACATACATATATGCACCTAAACCCATATTGATATGGACTTGGACTAAATATACTATCTCACGAATCGCATACGTACACACGACACGAGACTTAATTGAATTAAGTTGACCACGCTATCTTGAACTTATGGAGTAATGCCAAATGAAAATATGAGTTAGCGTAATGTAATGACCGGGATTACATTACGGTAACTCGTATAGAAGTTACAACATCGCAAAATAAGGAATTGGGAGCGATTCATGTAATTTATTTGGATACATACTGCTTAGAACATAAACCCGATAATCTCAATTATGATTAGAAATAACTGTTATTAAAACCTATTGATGGCACGTAATCACGTCACAACTCGTTACTACTCGATACTATCTGTCACCACCGATCACTACTTGGAACTATGAAGACACTACTTGGTCATACTCATCATCTCATACCACTACTCCTTATTACTCATCATTGCTAACTACTACTCAATACCACCTCTCACTGCTAATCATGACTGATCACTACTTCTCACTGCTTGTCATTTCTAGTTACTACATAATGCTACCTATTACTAGTTACTACTTACCACTACTAAGTACTACTCATCATTACTAGCACCTCTACGATTTACTACTAACTACTAAGCATCATAACTCGTTGCTGATATATTTTTAGTGGGTGATATCCTTGTAATAGGCCGCGCAAATCCGTAGTAGATATTGCCTGCTTGACCTCCGACTTACCTATCATTCAGCCACCGCAGTTTCACCATTTTGCTTTCTAATACGCGTCTACTAGAAGAGGTATCCACACCCTCCCTCATTAAGGGTATTTCGTTCTCCTCTCCCACCGATGTGGGACAAGTCTGATAACTCACCCTGCATTCAACATCAACTCCAATGAAGTTTGTCAAGAGTATGTTCTTACTCAACAATCAAAATGTTTATATACTGTCAATGCCGGTGCTGATAGAAGCTTTATCGCTAGATAATTCTGTCCCAACATTTAGAATATAATATCTTCATTAGACAACGTGTGCTCTATAGAACTATTAAACTAGGAAGTTTTGATAGCGACCAGAAGGCTATTCAAATTCTTCATACCAACGACGAATCAATGATGGTGTACGGGGAGAAGATCAGTACACCGTTGCATTTCATTAATTTCTCGAAGGTCCAGAAGTATATTAGATAAGGATGTCTCACAATTCTGGCACATGTGAGCAAAGTTGAATCAGTAGTTAAGAGACCCGAAGATGTCCCAACCGTTAGAAGCTTTCCTTAAGGTCCTTCCGGCTGAGTTACCTGGTTTTCCAACTCACCGTAAAGATGAATTTCAGATTGATCTAGTGCCAGGAGCAGCCCTAGTGGCTCGCACACCTTATTGACTTGCACCCCCAGAGCTACAAGAGTTGTTGGCTATGAATGCCAAGATGAGGAGAAAGGTGCTCACATGGAATAGGAACTCCCCATGGTGAAGAACATCAGGGTTGTAATACTCTGATCCGTGTCTGGTGCAAACAAATGGATTTTATGGGCGAGGAGTTCAGAGTTTGAGCTTCGGTTCTCCTTTTTAAGAAGAAATATGGATCTATGAGACTTTGTATCGATTACAAAAAATTGAACAAATTGACGATAAAGAATAGATATCCGCTTCCACGAATCGATGATCTGTTTGATTAGCTCCAAGGATCTAGATGTTACTCTAAGATTGACCTGAGATCAGGTTATCACCAGATGAGAGTAAAAGAGACTGATATACCAAAGACAACGTTCAGAACACGCTACGAACATCATGAATTTACAATAACGCCTTTTGGTTTGACGAACGCACCAACAGTATTCATGGATCTCATAAACTGTGTGTGTAAGCCATACCTTGACAAATTTGTTATTATGTTCATTGATGATGTAAGTAACTAGAGGGGGTGAATAGTTACTTAATACAATTTTTAAAATGTTTTCGATGATGAATAAGATTTGAACAATCCTTGATCACATTAATTAACTTAAACTGATGTGTGGTGTATTTATGTTTGTAATAATGCAGAATGTAAAGTAAAGAATATAAACACAAGGATTTATAGTGGTTTTGGTGGATGTTAACTAATCCACTCCCCGATTCACTAATCGGGATTTTTTGCTTCACTAAGAACCGTTCTCCAAATCCGGTGGAGATTCGATTTACAAGCCTTGTACTTCTCCTTAGACAACACACCTAATCCTTCTATCCCTTTGAAAGATTATCTCCAACTTAGATCAACTTAGATTCACCTTGGACAAGTATTAATCTCCAATAAAATTAATCAACTCCCTAATTCCTTTTAAGGAAGATGATAGCTAAGCTAGCATATGCTTCTAGTTACAAAGTACAAAGACTCACCCTTTTCTAGTGATGACAATCCTAAGACAATTCTCAGGATTATTACAACAGTATGTAAACCACAAAGATAAGAATTTGAAAGTAAGTTTACAAAAACCCATCTTATAATGTATGTGATTATAAAACTTCTCTTGCTAATCACAAACATATATAAAAGTGTTATGTTCTTGTGATGCTCTGATGATTTTGAGTTGTAGCATGCAAGAGGTCCAAGTCTTCAAAGTTCTCCAAGCCTTGCTATTTAATTGGAGAGATAAACAAGTCAGCCGTCTCTGCGACTTGGACCATGGTCGATCGTCGGTCGACCGCACGTGGTCCAGTCCAAAATATCTATCCATTGCATAGCCGTTTGAATCTATTTTGGACATCACCCTTTGGACACTTTACTTCATTTACCACCTGCAAAAGATACCCAACATCATATACAAGTACTATATGCATTAAATATCCATTTATCTTGGATGTATTTCCTTGATAGTGACTTGTGATGCTCAAAGTGGAAAGTCTAACATTCTTGGATACAAGTCATGATAATCATTTGAGGCAATCTCAGCTTTGTCATAATCCTTAATATGTAATTAACAAATTTGCTAAGTCTCTATTGGTTGGTCAACATGTCATTGGACATAAACCCACTTTAATCACAAAGCATGCTAGTATTCAAATTTGAACTTGTTTGTAATTAATTAAGTGTGTTAATGATGTCTTGACAATTTAAGCAAGTAATATCAATTAAGCATGTTGTGACAACCCGAAAATTTCCGACCAAATTTAAACTAAATCTTTATATGTTTTCGACACGATAAGCAAAGTCTGTAATGTTGAATCTCAAAATTTTGGAACTACATTCATGTAATCAATCACCCTTTAACCGTGCTCGATGATTCACGAACAATATATATATATATATATATATATATATATATATATATATATATATATATATATATATATATACCTGGATGTGCATATATGATTATATATATATATATATACATATAAATATTAATTGAAAACATTAACAAAAGTATTAGATGTATAATACTTTACTTGAACATAATTGTTTCAATATATGTTTAATATATTTATCGATGGGATTAAAAGATAATATCAAATGATTAAATTATCAGATACATGATGAGTTTGTTATGGGTCTCTGTTATGAGGTCCACGTTGATTTGAGAAATCATCACTTTTTAACGATATTCGGAAAAATTGGTAAAGTGATTTACAAGTAAGAACAAATGTGTCAACTAACGAAGGTTAGACAAAAGTTAGTGGAGAATTGAATATTCATAATATTCAATTGGTTTAGTTTCAAACGTGCGGAAACATTTTTCGATTCAATAGAATTTGATTATTAAAATGTTTTGATCACATAATTTGAATATATACAATAGGTTGGAATGTTGGTTATTAAATATAAAAATAAACTCGCAACGTGTATTTAAAACATGTTTATGAATATATATATATATATATATATATATATATATATATATATATATATATATATATATATATATATATATATATATATATATATATATATATATATATATATATATATATATATATATATATATATATATATATATATATATGATTTCGAATTAGTTAAGTAAACGATAATAACACTTGTTTATTGATTCGATTTATAATTAGATATATTAATTAGAACGTTTGAGAAATTAAGATAAACGTTGGCGCATAAATGTATTATATCAAATTTAGTTCCAGAGCATAAACGTTAGGTGATATAATAATATCTATTGTTTAATCGATTTTAATTTGTATATATTAATCTTTGAAATATAATTAGTTTTCGAAAAATTAAATATTATATTAGTAAATAAATATTTCTAAAATATATAAGTTTATATTTCTAAATGAAAATATATTTATATTTTACAAAGTGATAAAATATAATATTAAATTAGTCATAAAACGTTTTGGATTTAAAATAATATTATTAAATATACTTTGATAAATAACGAGACATTGATTTATAGAAACAAATGACCACAACACTCAAATGTAAAGGTTATACTTTGGGTAATATAGTCTATCGATGATTAAGTCTAATTATTGATAAAGGTACACGTCGTGTAACGTAAAGTGCAAGTTTTCTAAGCGTACGAAAATGCGTTCGAGAAACCGGAACTGGGACATTGGTCGAGCGACAACGTACAAGTCATCGGGATAAAAATTACAGGTTAACTAGACATGAGAATATAATATATATATATATATATATATATATATATATATATATATATATATATATATATATATATATATATATATATATATATATATATATATATATTAAAACTATCGGCAGCCCACGAGAATCACAAGTCTGAGATGGAATCCACACCTCCGCAATCGCGCAGCTGTTTGCCTAAAGAGTGTCGCGATCGCGGAGCTCCACAGACCAGAAATTTCTTTAAGTATCGAACGCGTTTCATTTTCTTTTCACAAAATTCAATCTCTCGATCTCTCTATCTCACACATACTCCATATATTATTTATTTTATCTTATTTAAATTATTATCATTATTATTATATTTATTATTAAGATTATTATTATTAAGATTATTATTATTATTATTATTATTATTATTATTATTATTATTATTATTATTATTATTATTATTATTATTATTATTATTATTATTATTATTATTGTTATTATTAGTATTATACATAAAATACTATGATGGAGTGATGTTTGAGTGAATCCAAAACAGGTTCTCAAGCGGGATAGAACTAAGAAAATTATGGGTTATAGCTATGGTGGTTATGGGTATTGTTTGGGGATTATGATCACGAGTCAAAGGTCAACCTAGCGTTTATCATTTCTGTCGCATTTACGTACTTTCCTGCAATATTGAATCACAATATTGATACGTGAACATTCATATCTTATCTTGTATAGTGTATCCCTGACTAGTGCTCGAGTATATAGGATTATGCATGTTTGTATGCTTAATATTGTTGTTAGATACTTTATGATGAATCATGAATTTAATACATATGCTACTGAGATAAGGTATATGATATGCATGTCGTTGGTAAACTGGCGAAAAATTAATAACTTTTCATTTAGAAAGCGTATGGTTTCGATGAACAAATTAAAAGATATAGACAACTGAATTATCATTAATTTTAGTATTATTATTAAAATGATTATTATCATTACTATTATCGTTATTATCGTTATTATTATTATTATTATTATTATTATTATTATTATTATTATTATTATTATTATTATTATTATTATTATTATTATTATTGTTATTATTATTATTATTATTATTATTGAAACAATTAATATTTTATCAAAACTATCATTTTATTATTTTTATCGTTATTATTATTATTAAAAGTATCATTAATATTAAAACTATTATTTTTATTAAAATTATCCTTTTTAATAGAAATATCATTGTTATTATAAAATATCATTATTATTATCATTTTAGTATTATTATTATTAAAAATTATCATTTTGAATAGAATTATTATTTTTATATAAAATATTATTATTATTACAGTTAATATTAAAAGTATCGTTAAAATTTTCGTGAGTAGAATTATCATTTTATTATAATTAATATCATCATTAGTAAATAAATATTGTTATTATTATTATTAGTAGAATAATAATAATAATAATTATTATTATTATAAAATAATACAACTTTTACTCATTATTATTATTATCAATATTATTTTATCAAATAAATATGTGATACAAAGATATTTTTATCACACGTAGTATAATTACATTAATAATGCATACCACTATATTTTTATGATATTGAGTGAACTTCATAAATTTTATTACTTAAGATATATAAAAATATATTTTTATCATATATAAATTTTTAATATAAATTTTTAATTATTAATAAAGGACTTGTATTATTTACGCTAATAAAATCTGATAAATATATGTAAATACATATAACGACTATATTTAAATTATATAATAAACATGTATAGATTTTGAAAGCCATTTTGGGTCAAGTTGACTTTTTTTGACTTTTGCATGATAATCTCGAGCATTTGGATTGTGATACACTATGACTTGACCTAAATTGTTAGCCATATATTGACCAAAATAAATATATATAATTAATATAGGTTCGTGAATCCGAGGCCAACCCTACACTTGTTCAATGACGACATATGTATTTTTACTACGAAATACAGTATTGTGAGTTTCATTTGCTCCCTTTTTAAATGCTTTTGCAATATATATTTTTGGGACTGGGAATACATGCGCTGCTTTTATAAATGTTTAATGAAATAGACATAAGTAATCGAAACTACATTAGATGGTTGGATTATCGAAATCGAATATCGCCCCTTCAAGTCTGGTAACCTAAGAATTAGGGAAATGGCCCCTAATTGACGCGAATCCTAAAGATAGATCTATGGGCCTAACAAATCCCATTCTAGAAAATAGAATGCTTTAGTACTTTGATTTATTATGGTGATTGCGATTACCGTTATATAGCATACTTGCGAGTATGCGGGGGATATTCTATATGCATCCTTGTTAGTTCGGTTACCAGGTGTTCAATCCATATGAATGTTTTTTATACACTTGCGAGTGCAAGATTGTTTATGAATATGAAAATCTTGCGGTCTATTAAAAATGATGGAAATGAATATTGATGATAAACTAATGAGCTCACCAACCTTTTGGTTAACACTTTTAAGCATGTTTATTCTCAGGATTGAAAGAAATCTTCCGCTGTGCAAATGCTCATTTTAAATATATTACTTGGAGTCATTCATGACATATTTCAAAAGACGTTGCATTCAAGTTATTGAGTTCAATAAAGATTATTATTAAGTAAATGACAGATTAAGTCATTTATAGTTTGGAAATTATGAAATGGTATGCATGCCTGTCAACTTTCGATGTAATGAAAGTTTGTTTTTTTTTAAAAATGAATGCAATGTTTGTAAAATGTATCATATAGAGGTCAAATACCTCGCAATGTAACCATATGTTATTGTATTCGTCCTTATGGATTAGGACGGGTCATCTCATGTGGTATCAGAGGTCTTAGCAAACCAGATTGCATTAGTGTGTCTAACTGATAGATATTAAGATGCATTATGAGTCTGGACTTCGACCATGTCTGCATGTCAAAAGTTTTGCTTATCATTTTTGTCGAAAATTACCTGCTTATCATTTTAAGTCTAGACACATCTTACTGCATTGATTGCATGAATAGTGTCTAGACAAAATTCATATCTTAGCGTATCTGCTAATTCATATCTTAGCATATCTGTTACTGTAAACTTTGCCTGACATATTCCGTAAATTCCTCCGTAACCTACGAAATCTTTTGTTCTATATATAGATAGTCTATGTAATTAGAATACCATCTGATAGCCAGAAATCATTTCATATCGAAAAATTCTTTATCCAATCGTACGAAATGGAACTCGCCACTAGTTCAAGTTCCTCGGATTCCGATATGGATTTCCACTCAAGCTCCAAAAGCAGTGTGACCGAAATGGATCAACAAATTAGCCATCATCTATTCTGGATGAATTGAGGATGGGTTCGAAGTATACTTAATCATTGGAGACAAGAATAAGGTGATCCCTTTCATCCACCACATTTCCCTCTTGGCGAAGAACCTGAAGCACTTACCGACGAACCTGTCCGAAACACCATTTTCTCTCTCATTTCCAGAGTATCTCGTCACGATTATATACTATCTCAAATTCTAGATCTTATTCATCCGCTCGTCCGAACCAACAATCATCCCAGTGTAATACAAGAAGTCAATGAGCTTCGCGCTCGGGTAGTGGCTTTGGAGAATATGGTGCAAAGATTACAAGCACCAGCAGCAACACCGGCATCAACAGTACCACCATCATAAACGCCAACAGTACCATTACCACCACCAACAACAACTTCCGCATCCCATACCTCAATGTCACAATTTGTACCTTGAGCATCAACATCATATGTACTGTAGGTAACAAGGAATACCAACAACAACAAACGATGAAGTATTGATTTATAACTTCATCGAAGAAATATTCTGCAGAGAATATGTGATTTCTAAAAGTTTTAGAGATTATTTATTCTAGTTCTAATTGTAAACCAGATGAGTGGGCAAATAGAAATTATGAAATGAAACCCTGACCAGAATGATGCACGATTTACAATCTAGACTTGTTATACCAGCAACATCAATAGTACCATCTGCATCGTCAGCACCTGCAGCATCTACCATATCACAAGCTCCGCCAGATCCATAATCACCGCGAGCAACATCACTAATCAATAACAAGTATGTCATATCAATGAGTTATGAAGTATTAACTCATTTTCACTGAAGAATTTATATGTATATCTTATATATATAAATTTTGGAAACCATAGTATATCTGTTAGTACTAAGCTATTATGTATGAATTGAAGAAGGGTAGATACTACTCGGTTAATTCATATTACTAATATGCTATGATGTGCATTTGTCGTTAACAACTTAACGAATCATTAATCCCTGCTTTAACACAATAAATCCCACTTCATAATAAACCAAATGTATTATTCAAATACATGTTCGACTTTACAATCTCATTTTCGATACATTCGAAACTCTTTGGAAAACATCATTCGTGTCTTACGAAGTTCACAAGAATTCCACAAGTACCAACATTATTCACCGAAGAAACAACAATAAACATGAATAATAAAGTATTGATTCATAATTTCATTTACGTTGAAGAGATAATCTCCGAAGATTACGAAAGTTCTAAAGTTTTAGAAGTTATTCAAATTCTAATTCCAGCCGAAAATAAAATGAGCTTAATATGATATTAACTCATTAAATCTGTATTACATCTGAAGAAAATATACATACATATATTTTCATAAAGACTGTAATAAAATCCTCTTGTACAAAATATTACTTGTGAAACTTTTAACGGGTAGGTAATACCCGAGAGATATAAATTCACAATTAATATGTTAAATTCTACGACTCTGATTCAACAAATCATCAACTATACTCACTACTTTCACAATGATATACATTCTTTCATAGAAATCAAAACAACCATACTCATTCAATTTCAATTACATATTCTGATTTTAACATATCAGAATCCAAGTCGAGATATAACCGATATCATCACTCTTATATCCCTACAACTTTCAAAGCTATACTTTGACTTCAAAACTGTGTTAGAACATCACTCCTATTCATAAGATCTAGAAAAATATTCGTATCATTCAAAATTCTAGAACATCATATGTATATTGACGATTACAATCTGCATTCAAACCCTTCATGATTCTTGAAAACCCCTCAACTAAGGAACAATCGAGAGGATGAACCAATCACATGATACATACGAAGAATATATGCACCTGGAGGACACTTGGAACCTAAGTAAAAGTTTAACACATATATGCGACAGATCCTTTGGCATTTATTACCAAAAATAAGTTTGCGATCCCTTTTTAAAATAGCAAATTCTATCACAGCTCCAGCAAGTCAACTTCGACTTTTCAGTCGGACTAGCCTTATTATAACCTTGATATATACGTTGTCTTTTCGCCATCGTTACTGGGGAACCTTTTATATTCCACCACATTATCAGCTGATGTACCAAAAACTTCGTTACACTTTGGCGTAAGCCTCTCCGAAAAATCTTTATATGTACTCATTGAAACCCCATCATCTACTCATCTGCATCTTGTAACAATAATTGCCATTTCAATTACTGAGAATCAGCAATCAGTATTTCAAATCTCGCAGCGTTTCTACATCAACAGATATATGTATAACATTTATCACCTACAATTATGATCTTCAATTCTGAAAAACACCCAGTCTACGAATCAATAATCCGAATTTTGAAAATGTTGGTAAATAGCAAAAACTGTAAACGACCTTAACAGTTAGAAGTTTGATGATAAAGAGTAGTGTGTTGGCAAAGCTCAGAAGAAGAGAAGGTTTGAAACTGGAAAACGGACTGAGCAAACTTTGAAGGAGGCCGTGGACAAATCAAAAGACTAAATCTGCCTTCAAAGAATCGAAATGATGCAGTGTCTGTCGAAGTCTTTAGCAAATACCTTACTCCTTACTCTAAACCCTTGCGGACAATATTCTTCATCATCCTCTGATCTTAGATATTCTAAGATATCATCGTATCTTTCATTATAAATATCCTCGATAGTTCTGAAGATATTTTCATAATTATTCTTATCTGAAATTATTTATCTCTTCACAATATCAGTGCTACATCAGAAAGGAAACTATTTTAGTTTCTAAATTCAAATTCAAACTTAAAATATGAATGTTATTGAAGTAGTGTTGGGAACTGAAGAATGAGTTAGTATAATATAATGACACTTGATCAACGTGATTATATTATAGTAAGTCATGCTGAGTTTCTAATGGAACGTGATGATTCACAGATCATACCCTCATCATGAACCATGTTACATAACTCTTTCATTCTATTTAAGCTCTAAACTATCAAGAAAATATTTTTCTTGATGATTCGGTCTTTTCTGAATATTCTGGTAATTTGACAAATCAAACCGTGCTACTACCTTTCCTTTCTACTTTGTATATTATGATAATTTGAAACTCTATACCTACGAATTCTGGACCATTACTTGCGAAAAGAAAACAAAAGCATGAAGCTCTGAAATAGAAAGGGGGTATAAATCGCAGCAAACGGAAAAGATCATTAACCGTAGATGTCAATAATTATGGAGAGACAAATACAAGGAAGGATTATAAAAATCACCACCCCAAAAGCGAAATAGAAGTAAACAGATTCCTCCGGAGGGAGTTGGAAAAGAAGGATAATTGTTGCAACAGTTAGGAACATATCAAGGATCAGAACTGGATCAAGCATATTGATAAATGTTTTAGAGGTATGAATTGGGGAAGAAAGTATAGAAGATGGGAGATGTGGAAGTAAAGAAATAAAGGGGGTGGATTTATAGTGAAACATCCGATAGAGCAATCGAAATTGATCATTGCATTTAACCAAAGAAGATCCTAATTTCCTTAATTACCGAAGAATCGAATCTTATTACGAAGATTTTCTCTAAATCCCTTGAACTCTGAAAATCAACCCTATCCACGTCAAAAGATATGATGAAACATTAGCTTTCTCATTTCACTCCTTTGTGATAGCTTCACTTATACTCTTCGCGTAATCAAATTGTTTTATCCATATTACTCAATGATGATAAAACTCTATTTATCGACTCATATTCGTCATGAAAACATTTTTATGGTTAGCCATTACGACCACGATCAAATTTCGGGACGAAATTTCTTTAACGGGTAGGTACTGTGACAACCCGAAAATTTCCGACCAAATTTAAACTTAATCTTTATATGTTTCCGACATGATAAGCAAAGTCTGTAATGTTGAATCTTAAAATTTTGGAACTACATTCATGTAATCAATCACCTTTTGACCGTCCTCGACGATTCACGAACAATATATATATAACTGGATGTGAATATTATATATATATATATATATATATATATAAATATTAATTGAAAACATTAACAAAAGTATTAGATGTATAATACTTTACTTGAACATAATTGTTTCAATATATGTTTAATATATTTATCGACGGGATTAAAAGATAATATCAAATGATTGAATTATCAGATACATGATGAGTTTGTTATGGGTCTTCGTTATGAGGTCCACGTTGATTTGAGAAATCATCACTTTTTAACGATATTCGGAAAAATTGGTAAAGTGATTTATAAGTAAGAACAAATGTGTCAACTAATGAATGTTAGACAAAAGTTAGCGGAGAATTGAATATTCATAATATTCAATCGGTTTAGTTTCAAACGTGCGGAAACGTTTTTCGATTCAATAGAATTTGATTATTAAAATGTTTTGATCACATAATTTGAATATATACAATAGGTTGGAATGTTGGTTATTAAATATATAAATAAACTCGCAACGTGTATTTGAGACATGTTTATGAATATATATATATATATATATATATATATATATATATATATATATATATATATATATATATATATATATATATATATATATATATATATATATATATATATATATATATATATGATTTCGAATTAGTTAAGTAAATGATAATAACACATGTTTATTGATTTGATTTATAATTAGATATATTAATTAGAACATTTGAGAAATTAAAATAAATGTTGGCGCATAAATGAATTATATCAAATTAAGTTTAGAGCATAAACGTTAGGTGATATAATAATATCTATTGTTTAAATGATTTTAATTTATATATATTAAACTTTGAAATATAATTAGTTTTCGAAAAACTAAATATTATATTAGTAAATAAATATTACTAAAATATATAAGTTTATATTTCTAAATGAAAATATATTTATATTTTACAAAGTGATAAAATATAATATTAAATTAGTCATAAAATGTTTTAGATTCAAAATAATATTATTAAATATACTTTGATAAATAACGAGACATTGATTTATAGAAGCAAATGATCACAACACTTAAATGTAAAGGTTATACTTTGGGTAATATAGTCTATCGATGATTAAGTCTAACTATTAATAAAGGTACACTTCGCGTAACGTAAAGTGCAAGTTTTCTAAGCGTACGAAAATGTGTTCAAGAAACCGGAACCGGGACATTGGTCGAGCGACAACGTACAAGTCATCGGGATAAAAATTACAGGTTAACTAGACACAAGAATATAATATAATATATATATAATTATATAAATTAAATATATATATATATATATATATATATATATATATATATATATATATATATATATATATATATATTAAAACTATCGGCAGCCCACGAGAATCACAAGTCTGAGCTGGAATCCACACCTCCGCAATCGCGGAGCTATTTGCTTAAAGAGTGTCGCGATCGCGGAGCTCCACTGACCAGAAATTCCTTTAAGTATCGAACGCGTTTCATTTTCTTTTCACAAAATTCAATCTCTCGATCTCTCTATCTCACACATACTCTATATATTATTTATTTTATTTAAATTATTATTATTATTATTATTATTATTATTATAATTATTATTAAGATTATTATTATTAAGATTATTATTATTGTTATTATTATTATTATTATTATTATTATTATTATTATTATTATTATTATTATTATTATTATTATTATTATTATTATTATTTTTATTATTATTATTATTATTGTTATTAGTATTATACATAAAATACTATGATGGAGTGATGTTCGAGTGAATCCAAAATGGGTTCTCAAGCGGGATAGAACTAAGAAAATTATGGGTTATAGCTATGGAGGTTATGGGTATTGTTTGGAGATTATGATCACGAGTCAAAGGTCAACCTAGCGTTTATCATTTCCGTCGCATCTATGTACTTTCCTGCAATATTGAATCACAATATTGATACGTGAGCATTCATATCTTATCTTTTATACTGTATCCCTGATTAGTGCTCGAGTATATAGGATTATGCATGTTTGTATGCTTAATATTGTTGTTAGATAGTTTATGATGAATCATGAATTTAAAACATATGCTACTGAGATAAGGTATATGATATGTATGTCGTTGGAAAGCTGGCGAAAAATTAATAACTTTTCATTTAGAAAGCGTATGGTTTCGATGAACAGATTAAAAGATATAGACAACTGAATTATAATTAATTTTAGTATTATTATTAAACTGATTATTATTATTACTATCGTCGTTATTATTATTATCTAATTATTATTATTATTATTATTATTATTGAAATAATTAATATTTTATCAAAACTATCATTTTATTATTTTTATCGTTATTATTATTATTATTAAAAGTATCATTAATATTAAAACTATTATTTTTATTAAAATTATCATTTTTAATAGAAATATCAATGTTATTATAAAATATCATTATTATTATTATCAATTTAGTATTATTATTATTAAAAATTATCATTTTGAATAGAATTATTATTTTTATATAAAATATTATTATTATTATAGTTAATATTAAAAGTATTGTTAAAATTATCGTGATTAGAATTATCATTTTATTATAATTAATATCATCATTAGTAAATAAATATTGTTATTATTATTATTAGTAGAATAATAATAATTATTATTATTACAAAATAATACAACTTTTACTCATTATTATTATTATCAATATTATTTTATCAAATAAATATGTGATACAAAGATATTTTTATCACACGTAGTATAATTACATTAATAATGCATACCATTATATTTTTATGATATTGAGTGAACTTCATAAATTTTATTACTTAAGATATATAAAAATATATTTTTATCATTTATAAATTTTTAATATAAATTTTTAATTATTAATAAAGGACTTGTATTATTTACTCTAATAAAATCTGATAAATATATGTAAATACATATAACGACTATATTTAAATTATATAATAAACATGTATAGATTTTGGAAGCCATTTTGGGTCTAGTTGACTTTTGTTGACTTTTGCATGATAATCTCGAGCATTTGGATTGTGATACACTATGACTTGACCTAAATTATTAGACAGATATTGACCAACATAAATATATATAATTAATATAGGTTTGTGAATCCGAGGCCAACCCTACACTTGTTTAATGATGACATATGTATTTTTACTACGAAATACAGTATTGTGAGTTTCATTTGCTCCCTTTTTAAATGCTTTTGCAATATATATTTTTGGGACTGAGAATACATGCGCTGCTTTTATAAATGTTTGTCGAAATAGACATAAGTAATCGAAACTACATTATATGGTTAGATTATCGATATCGAATATCGCCCCTTCATGTCTGGTAACCTAAGAATCAGGGAAATGGCCCCTAATTGACGCGAATCCTAAAGATAGATCTATGGGCCTAACAAACCCCATTCTGGAAAATAGAATGCTTTAGTACTTTGATTTATTATGGTGATTGCAATTGCCGTTATATAGCATACTTGCGAGTATGCAGGGGATATTCTATATGCATCCTTGTTAGTTCGGTTACCAGGTGTTCAATCCATATGAATGATTTTTATACACTTGCGAGTGTAAGATTGTTTATGAATATTAAAATCTTGTGGTCTATTAAAAATGATGGAAATGAATATTGATGATAAACTAATGAACTCACCAACCTTTTGGTTGACACTTTTAAGCATGTTTATTCTCAGGATTGAAAGAAAATTTCCGCTGTGCAAATGTTCATTTTAAAGATATTACTTGGAGTCATTCATGGCATATTTCAAAAGACGTTGCATTCAAGTCATTGAGTTCAATAAAGATTATTATTAAGTAAATGACAGATTAAGTCATTTATAGTTTAGAAATTATGAAATGGTATGCATGCCTGTCAACTTTCGATGTAATGAAAGTTTTTTTTTTTTTTTTAAAACGAATGCAATGTTTGTAAAATGTATCATATAGAGTTCAAATACCTCGCAATGTAACCATATGTTATTGTATTCGTCTTTATGGATTAGGACGGGTCATCTCACATGTTGCAAGACATCAAGTTAAATCAAGGCTTATGTGTTATGTTTAGATACATTTTAGCATGTTGAGCATCCTAAGAATGTCTAGATACATTTTAGATGTACATGTTTTCCTAAAACACTTATGTGTTATCCTTAATCAAGGCTTAATCATCATTAAGGTGTCATTAGGTGTGATTAACCAAGATTAGTGTTCTAGTGACCAAAATGCATTTGGGTATAAAGAAGGCAACTATTCTAAACATGTTTTAACATGATTCATGGATTATAGATACCCCGAAGTAGTCGAACTAAATTCGATGGAATTTGGGACAGAAGCTTCTACGGTCGATCCACGGTCGGCCGTCGAGTCGACCGTGTAACCCTGATTTCATAAATCTGGGTGCAAGTGTCCACGGTGTGACCTGCGGTCGACTGTGTAGCTTAGTTTTCATTTTAAGCTTTATTTGGTTTTGGTCTTTTGCTAGAGTAAGTGTGGACTAGTGAACTTGTATATTTATGTCAAGATGTCTACCATCACTTTTAGTTATGTGCATATATCATCATCAAAACACTTTTTGTTATGGGTTAAGATTAGTATAGTCATTAATTATAATCCCACATTAACCCACATTCTCCCTCAAAATTCTCTCCCTTTTGATGATGACAAACACATAAGTGATGGTGGACATTTATCTATAAATACGCACAATTGTTAACATCACTTATCCAACTTTCTCCCCCTTTTGTAGAAGCAAAAACCCTGGAACTAAGCTCGCCCTAAGACAAATGCTCTCCCTTGAACTGTACACGGTGAAAAATTACAACCACACCATATCAAAACACTCAACACACAAATTGTATTCATTCCTAAATAAAAGTGCACACATAAACATCAAACATGGTGGGAAAAAATAAATAAGCATATAGAGAGTGGATACTCTTATTCAAGACATTATAAGAAAACAACATGCAAGGTATCTCGTATGAGATGACAAGAAGTCATGCTCGTAGCACTTGCCATGAATTTCATTTGCATGATTTCAGGTTGTCGAGGACATCGCCTTGTGTGGATTACTAGGAGTACCACATGAAGAGGAGTAGTTGACAAGTAGATTAAGATACTTGAAGATGCGTATGAGACGTGCCCCATAGGGAAGTGGTTGAGATGGATCTTGCTTCAGATAATTCATTCGGGAAGCCATTAGGAAGGCAATGTTGACCGGTATTGACTACTTTAGACACCACATAAGTCCTAATTCATTCACGGATAGGTGATTATCATCATCTTTGTGAAAGAAGATGTTGTGGCGAATGATTGCCTAACATGTCTCATGTTCAATCCGAACATCACTGTTAAGAAGGCCCTTTTGACAAAGTGTACTTAGTTTGAGATTTGGATTGAGAAAGAGAGACGTGAGTGCCCTTCATGAAATGAAGCGAGCTAGGAGTTGTATACAATTTTGGGTAGTATAGAATTCCACACCTCTAGAAGGCACCTTGAGAATCTTTTCGGATTGTTTAAGTGTCAAGAGATATTCTTGATCAAACATTTTAAATTTCACTATAAGATTAGAGTTGAATTCAAAGTTTGAGTAGAATTCTCTGACAAGTCAGGGAAAGACATGAGTCTCAAGCATGAGAAATGACTCTCATCCTACTTTAAGAATTTAATGACCCGTCAAAGTACACTTGACGACCATCGTTATCTTGGTCCCACAGCCTGATCATAACTCTAAATGAATTTAATAAATAACTTTGCATTCTTTATTTAAAAATGATTTCCTATAAAGGAAACCTACCAAAATATGTAAGTTTAGAAAAACCAAACATAAATACTTAACCAAAAGTTGACCAAACAAAGTCAACAAACACCCACAATTAATCTATCAAAATAGAATGCAAGTTAATGTTTAACAAAAAATTGTCATCATAAATATGCAGACTCTCTAAGCACAGCGGAAGCAATCAATCATGAACCTGAGAATAAAACATGGGAGTAAACCGTCAACAAAAATGTTGTATGATTTATAGGTTAAATATTGCAAACAATAATTAATTTAAACCATAAAAATTTATGTTTGAAAACATAAAGACTCATCTTAGACCACAAAATTATATGCTCGAAAACATATAAAAACATTATTCCATTAACCAGTGAACCACCTGGTAATTCACTTAACAACTCCTTACCATTAACAAAACCAATATAACAATATACACAGAGCATGTGTATCTTCCAAAATACTAAGTACTAATATATTCCGCTTATAAACTGTTAGCGCGACTAGCATGAAATCAGGCTGTCAGGCCCGATAGATCTATCCATAGGATTCGCGTTCACAAGTAGAAACCAGTGATTAAAATTACCATATTAGGAAATATTTCGTTCGACTCACAATGAATATCTTAAACCAAATTCCACCTGTGTCCAATATGTAAAATAAATTTCATTTATTCTCATCCCAAAAGATTTAAAATAGAAAAATGGGACTATAACTCACCTTAACGTAAACGAAGCAACAACACAGAAATGAGAACAGCAAATGGTAAAGTGATCAAGAATGATCACAACTCCGACCTATAAATATAGCATGTCGATATAAATAACTAACTTAGGTCAAGTCTTAGTATGATAGCTATAGTACTTGTTACATATAAGCATAGAATAACACTCAGTATGTTTCGGTATGATCAGGGTAGCGTATAACACGTACTTTTATTTTTAGAAAGTTTCTATTATTAGCTGGTTTCCATTTTTGGAAAGTTTCTATTTTTAGAAAGTTTCTATTTTTGGAAAGTTTCTATTTTTAGAAAGTTTTTAACTTAAGAAAGTTTCCTTAATTAGAAAATCAACAAAAGTCAACTGAAAGTCAAAGCCAATCGAAAGTCAACTCAAAAGTCAACCTTGGTCAAACTTAGTCAACATTGAATTTTAAAGTGTATATTATATTAATAATATAAGTTATAATGTTATTTAAAGTCATATATGTATAATCATGTCATATCATAAGTTTAATTAAATTAAATTGAATTATAAAGTTAACATAAGTTTAAATGATATAATTAATATAACATAAGTATTTAATTAATTAATTAAATATTAATCATAACATAAGTATTATTAATTAACTAATAAATTTTTAATCATATCATAAGTATTATTAATTAATAATAAATTTTTAATCATATCATAAGTATTTTAATATAATTATTAAACCATAAGTATTTAATAATTAAATTGTATTATAATTAAATAATAACTAAGTCTTATAATAAATAAATAAATAATTAATCCTTATTATAAGCCTTGGTATAATAATCTCATAACATAAGTTTAATACTTATCATAAGTATTTTCATTAATAATAAAATGTATTATTAATCATAAGTTTAATTAAATGAACAATTAAATCATAAGCAATTATGAAATGATATGATAAATATATATCATAAGTCTTAATTAAAATTAATTACTTTTATATCATATATCATAAGTAATTTAATTATAATGCCAAACATTATTTATAACATAAGGTTCAATTTTATAACCATAAGTTTAATTAAACGTTCGTCGGGTCATAACTTGAGCCTCGGGTGTCATTTTTTGACGAATTTAATATATATCCTCGTCTAACCAACCAACCCAACACCTTAGTGAGCTCAAGAATACCCTAAGGTCAGTTCATAAGTCGTGACCCACAGCCATTAACCAAATATATTCATTAATCCGTTTTAAATCTTGTTTTAGCCTTTCCGGGTGATCCGTGGCTCGGATTTCGATCACGCGAACATAAATGTTCATCCAATCATCAATGCTAACCCAATGATACAACCTAGAGACTCAAAAGATGGTCACAAAATCGGACCCCAACTGATCAAAATCATTTTTACCTTTTAATTTCATCAAAACCCTAAATCGGGCATAACTTTTGATCTGAAACTCAAAAAAACATGAATCCAAAGCCTAAAATTATTGTATTGATGAGATGAACTCATCTATACACTTTATTTAATCAAAAACACAGGTTAAGTTTACCGATTTTAACAAAATAGCTGCTGTCCACTTTTAATCATACCGAAAACATACATAAACGAGCATTTCAACGCATCAATTCAACAATACAACAACATACAATTACTATAGCATCAAAATAAGATCATAATTAGTAAAAATAAGTATAAATTAAATTTATAGGGTTAGGGTTTATACCCTAATCAAGAATCGGGAAGAAGAGGATGAAAGAAAGCAAAAATAGCAACCCGATTATGTAGCAAGCCTTGAGAAATGATGAAGAATCCTTGCTATGATGATGATGTTGTCCGATTATGATAATGAAGATGGAGGTGTGGGTCATTCAAGGAGAGGAGAGAAAGTGAGAGAGATTGTTTAGGATTTACCAAAAATAACAAAGTGATTAAATGAGATGATAAAGTCAAAATGAAAATCAAATGTGGGGAGGGGGTACCATTCGGCCGAATTATGGTGTGGGTGGGCCCCACATGGCCCAAAATGTCCATTTGTAAAATCCCTCTGGCCCGGAAGTCCAATCGTAGCCCGATTCGAGAAAACACCGTTACGCGATTAAAATTTCGAAAAGAACACGCATCCGAGAAAAATAAAATATAGAAATACTTTATATACTCATATGATATAAAAAATATCATAATTAAAATAATTTAAATTCAAAAATCTCAAAAGTCTAACCATTGGTTTGAAAACCGAAATGTTTCGACGGATAGAAATCCACGACACGTAGAAACGTACAATTTTAAATACGAATACAAATATTAATATAACACATAATAAATAATATATTATTACTAAAATAATAATATAAGTCATAGAAATGACGTGGCATGAATAATAATTAACGGACATTAAATAATAAATGGTAAAAGATAACAGAAAAAGTAGGGTCGTGACAGTACCTTCCCGTTACGGAAATTTCGTCCCGAAATTTAAGCAGGTGCAGGGGTTGACTGGACATCTGGGAACAAATGCGGGTAGTTCTGCCTCATCAGATCTCCACGTTCCCAAGTAAACTCGGGTCTGCATTTAGCATTCCATCTAACTCGGATGATAGGAATCTTACTCTGCTTGAGCTTCTTAACTTCTCGATCCATAATCTCAACAGGCTCCTCAACAAAATGGAGTTGTTTATCAACATGAAGTTCTTCAAGAGGAATGGTTTCATCGGCCTCGGCCAAACACTTTTTCAAATTTGATACATGAAAAACGTCATGAACAACACTGAGTTCTTGTGGCAATTTCAAACGATAAGCCACGGGTCCAAATTCTTTTGATAATCTCAAACGGTCCAACAAATCAAGGATTCAACTTTCCCCTTTTACCAAAACGTACCACACCTTTCCATGGTGATACCTTCAACATGACACGATCACCAACTTGAAATTCTAAATCTTTCCTTCTAACATCGGCATAACTCTTTTGCCGACTCCTGGCAGTTTTTAACCTTTCTTTAATCTGTACGATTTTCTCGGTAGTCTCATGAATGATTTCTGGGCCTGTGAGTTGAGCATCCCCAACCTCATTCCAACAGATAGGAGACCTACACTTTTTACCATACAGTGCTTCAAACAGTGCGGCTTTAATACTTGCATGATAGCTGTTATTATAAGAAAATTCAGCCAACGGCAAATATCTATCCCAACCATTACCAAAATCAATGACGCACGCTCGTAACATGTCTTCTAACATTTGAATGGTCCTTTCACTCTGACCATCTGACTGTGGATGATAAGCAGTGCTCATATCCAATTTTTTTTCCAAATCTTCCTGTAAGGATTTCCAAAACCTCGATGTAAATCGACTGTCTCGGTCTAAAATAATGGATACAGGAACACCATGTCTTGAAACAATTTCCTTCAAATACAAACGAGTAAGCTTCTCCATTGAATCTGTTTCCTTAATCTGCAAGAAATGAGGAGTCGGTCAATAATAACCCAAAGGGTATCATAAACACCCACTACTCTCGGTAACTTCGTAATAAAATTCATTGTAATACCTTCCCACTTCCACTCGGGAATTTCAGGTTGCACCAAAAGTCCGGACGGTTTCTGATGTTCAGCTTTAACTTTTGCTCAAGTTAAACACTTAGCTACATACGTAGCCACATCAGCTTTCAATTTAGGCCACCAATATAGTTCCTTAAGATCATGATACATCTTTCCTGAACCAGGATGAATAGAGTATCTAGACTTATGAGCTTCATCTAAAACAAGTTGTCGCAAATCACCAAATTTTGGAATCCAAAGACGTCCCGCAAAGCACAGAGTACCATCGGTTCATTCCTCAAACTATTTACCCAAGCCTCTAACCTTCTCGTTTATGAAGTTCTAATCTTTCAAGGCTTCTTGTTGTGCCTCAAGAATCTGCCTAGCGAGGTTAGTTCAAATTATCATATTCAAGGCTCTAAATCTACGAGGTTCAACTCTCTATTTATGACTCAAAGCATCAGCCACAACATTGGCCCTTCTCGGATGATAAAGGAGTTCGCAATCATAATCGTTCAATAACTCAACCCATCTTAGTTGTCTCATATCCAACTGTTTTTGATCGAGTATATGTTGAAGACTTTTGTGATCAGTGTACACTGTACTTTTGACCCCATACAAATAATGTCTCCAAGTATTGAGTGCAAACACGACAGCTCCCAATTCTAAATCAAGGGTTGTATAATTCTATTCGTGGATCTTCAACTGACGTGATGCGTAAGCAATGACTTTCTTTCGCTGTATCAAAACACAACCAAAGCCCTGACGTGAAGCATCATAATAGACAACAAAATCATCATTACCCTCAGGTAGTGACAATATTGGAGCGAAAGTTAACTTCTTCTTCAGAGTTTGAAAAAGCAGACTCTTGTTCACTCTTCCACTCGTACTTCTTCCTCTTATGCGTTAAAGCAGTTAGAGGTTTTGCTACTCGTGAAAAATCTTGAATGAACCTTCTATAATAGCCTGCTAACCCTAGAAACTGACGAACCTGAGTAGTAGTTTTTGGAATTTCCCACTTCTCAATTGCCTCAATCTTGGCAGGATCAACTTGTATTCCCTGTTTATTAACAACATGTCCAAGGAATTGAACTTCTCTTAACCTTAACGTGCACTTAGAGAACTTAGCATACAACTCTTCTTTCCTCAACAAATCAAGCACTAATCTCAAATGTTCTTCGTGCTCTTCATCACTCTTGGAATAGATAAGAATATCATCGATGAAAACGATAACGAATATGTCCATTTAAGGTCTACACACACGGTTCATGATGTCCATGAACACAGCAGGTGTGTTAGTCATCCGAATGGCATAACAAGAAATTCGTAGTGACCATAACGGGTACGAAAAGCGGTTTTCGGAATATCAGTTTCTTTAATGCGCTATTGGTGATAACCAAAACGAAGATTGATCTCAGAATAAACGGACGAACCTTGAATCTGATCGAACAGATCATCAATTCTCGAAAGAGGGTAACGATTCTTAATAATAAGCTTGTTCAACTCGATTTAATTAATACACAATTGGAACGAACCATCTTTCTTCTTAACAAACAAAACAAGAGCTTCCCAAGGGGACGAACTAGGACGAATGAGATACAGTTGCAACCAACGAAGGAAGGAATATATAGAGTAGTCATATCAGTGGTATAGATGTTTAAGGCAATTCCTTTAAAGGGGATAACAAGGATCATGGACTTCAAAGTAAATTTTCATTACATTTCCGAAAGGAAGACGTACGAAAGGTGTGATCTTTCAACGAGAGTGAACTTACTCGCACAATGAGCGAGTCAATCTAGGATTCATCCTTATTCTTAAATTTATGTGCGGATTTAAAGAAACGTGAACCATTGGTTATATAAAAAAAATGGCCGACTCCCGGTGAGATGAATCTCCAAAAATGATTTCGTGCACCTCAAAGTATTAAATCATAGGATTGATGTTTATGAGGGTGTTGCGGTTAGCCGTTAATAACGAGAGTAGAAACTTCTCAAACGGTTTAGTGTAATATATATCCATGATACCAACTATAACAACATTTGGGGTAGAAACCCACCCAGTGCCTTTTCTACAATAGGGCGATCACCGAGTATACCTCAGAAGACTGATTTATCGGTCCGCGTTTCAGCCATTTCCAACCATAAGAGGGAAAATTTTATGAGTGCAAACACTTCCCAACAAATTTTATAAAACCACCATCCAAAGTGGCGTAAGAGTTTTTATCAATGGACTTAATGGTAAGTTTCATCCTTAAACACAAGACAAGAAGAACTGTGACCCAAACACATTTTAGAGTATTTGCGAAAATTATAATATAATCAATCAATGAAGTTTTGAAAAAAACTCTAAACGTTTGATGCGAAAACATAAACGGAATGAAGTTCTTAGTAAATTTAGAGGTATGTACAATGTGTACTATTTTATATAAAACAAATTGACTTAGTTTAAACAACTCAATAAAGGAGTGGTTTTAAAATAATTTTGAAGGTATAGTTTAGTATCTACTAACCAAAATAAGTTAAGGTAAATTTATTTATTTGATTTTATACGTACATGTGTGATTTTATAAATTGCATACTTGACAGAAAATCTTATTACTTCTATTTGTCCATAAATCTCATGAGGACCGCCCAATTAAACAAATGTGTAGAAATTCTGATGATAAGCAGGGTATTCGTATTTCAGAGGTTACGAGTTGAAATAAGATCATAGAAGATCGATTGAAGGACTTGAATCGTCGTGCGACATTTGACCAAAAAATGTTATGAGGTCTTGAAAACCAATGAGTTAAATGTTGTTTTGACTATTATCAGGACATAAGTCCTTAGGCCAAAACTGTTCACGTGCGAAGCTGTCGCTAATAAGTGAGGTATGAAGGATAAAGCATGAGGTAGGTAGTTTGGTTAAAACAAGCTCCTCGTATATCAACAAATAAGAAAATGAGTATTTTCCTTACTCATGTAGTAACATTGGAATTTCTGAATGAGTGGTGTAAAAAATTTCTTTGACTCGCTTTCTATTCCTCATGTCACAATATTGGATTTTCTATATGAATTAGCATCATATAATCCCGTTGGCCCAATGCCATTATATTTCACTAATTCATAGTTCCATTCCAATAGCACTACATAAGGTCAGGACACGTGGTCAACCTCGAATTTCAACACAGTTTTCTCTAGAATGATTTCTTAAACAGTGTGCTAAGGATAGCACAAAGAGACAAAAATATCAAAAAGTAATGAATAAGAGTAACGATGACATAAAAATGTCTTTGAAGCATCTAGAATCTCTAAAAGTCAAGAATGACATTTTTCAGTTCAAAAACCAAAGCAAAAAGGCACAAAGGCACGTAATATAACAAGAATGTTATATACGTAAACATATTAGCTGACATTAAAATGCCGAGCATTTTAGAAGTTAAGAATGACATCCCTCGGTTTCACTAACCAAGGTGTTCTTATAAAAGATAAACTCTCATAAGGGTCGGAGAATACATTTAAATCGGAATGGGAGTTCCTCCCGAATACAGAACATAGGAAGGAGATGTATGTATATGAAAACAATATGCATACCAATACGATACAAATAATCACATATAATAATACGCTATAGTCCGGGCTGTAGACTAGACTCACTAATGCACCCTAGTGACTCGGGTAACAACATCAATACAGTCTAATTCCCTACAACCAAGGCTCTGATACCAACTTTAATGACCCGTCAAAGTACACTTGACGACCATCGTTATCTTGGTCCCACAGCTTGATCATAACTCTAAATGAATTTAATAAATAACCTTACATTCTTTATTTAAAAATGATTTCCTATAATGGAAACCTACCAAAATATGTAAGTTTAGAAAAACAATACATAAATACTTAACCAAAAGTTGACTAAACAAAGTCAACAAACACCCACAATTAATGTATCAAAATAGAATGCAAGTTAATGTTTAACAAAAGCTGCCATCATAAATATGCAGACTCTCCAAGCATAGCGAAAGCAATCAATCATGAACCTGAGAATAAAATATGCGAGTAAACTGTCAACAAAAATGTTGAGTGAATTATAGGTTTAATATTGCAAACAATAATTAATTTAAACCATAAAAATTTATGTTTGAAAACATAAAGACTCATCTTGGACCACAAAATTATATGCTCGAAAATATATAAAAACATTATTCCATTAACCCGTGACCCACCTGGTAATTGATAATGCTAAAAACGAACATATATTTCATAGCATTATTCCTCAAGAAAGACAAGCTTTTAGTTGCAATTGTTCTATTTACAAGTGATAATCGTTTAAATAATAAAAGGTGAAGACAAAAGACAGATTCGACGAATTGAAGACGCAAACGACCAAAAAGCTCAAAAGTACAAAAGATAATAAAAAAGGTTCCAATTATTGATAAGAAACGTCTCGAAATTACAAGAGTACAAGATTCAAAACGCAAAGTACAAGATATTAAATTGTACGCAAGGACGTTCGAAAATCCGGAACCGGGACCAGAGTCAACTCTTAACGCTCGACGCAACGGACTAAAAATTACAAGTTAACTATGCATATAAATATAATATAATATATAATTAATTATATTAATTATATATATATTATATATATATATTATAAAACCGTCGGCAGAGAAACTCCAAGGGTGTGAGCTGTAAATACATCCTCCGCGACTCGCGGAGTTTGAAGAGCATTTTGCCGCGAGTCGCGAAGCCCCAAAAATC
Source organism: Rutidosis leptorrhynchoides (assembly GCF_046630445.1). NCBI lineage: Eukaryota > Viridiplantae > Streptophyta > Magnoliopsida > Asterales > Asteraceae > Rutidosis > Rutidosis leptorrhynchoides. The sequence continues at coordinate 322,390,768 of NC_092335.1, read as the reverse complement.
ACCTCTGGCTATAAAGCAAACCGAAGTAATCATGATGTTGGGCTAATTACTAAAATTGGGTAATTGGGCTTTGTACCATAATTGGGGTTTGGATAAAAGAACGACACTTGTGGAAACTAGACTATGGGCTATTAATGGGCTTTATATTTGTTTAACTAAATGAAAGTTTGTTAATGTTAATATAAAGATTTACAATTGGGCGTCCCTATAAATTACCATATACACTCGATCGGACACGATGGGCGGGGTATTTATATGTACGAATAATCGTTCATTTAACCGGACACGGGAATGGATTAATAGCCACTAGAATAATTAAAACAGGGGTGAAATTACATTCAAGGGTAATTGGTGTAATTGTTAACAAAGTAGTAAAACCTTGGTTTACACGCAGTCGATAACCTGGTGTATTCATTAAACAAAGTATTAAAACCTTGTTACAATTCGAATCCCCAATCAGTTGGAATATTTATCTTCGGATATAATAATAATTTGACAAGGACACTTGCAATTTATATTTATGACTGATGGACTGTTATGGACAAAAACCAGACGGACATATTGAATAATCCAGGACAAAGGACAATTAACCCAAGGGCATAAAACTAAAATCAACACGTCAAACATCATGATTACGGAAGTTTAAATAAGCATAATTCTTTTATTTCATATTTAATTTCCTTTATTTTATATTTAATTGCACTTCTAATTATCGCACTTTTATTTATTGTTATTTTATTTTATCGCACTTTTAATTATCGTACTTTTTAATTATCGCAATTTTATTTTATCGCATTTTTATTATTCGCAATTTCATTATCGTTATTTACTTTACGCTTTAATTTAAAGTCTTGTATTTATATTTTACATTAGGTTTTAACTGCGACTAAAATCTTAAAATCGACAAACCGGTCATTAAACGGTAAAAACCCCCCTTTATAATAATAATATTACTTATATATATATTTGTATTTTTATAAAACTAATATAGCGTTGAGCTTTGTTTAAAGATTTCCCTGTGGAACGAACCGGACTTACTAAAAACTACACTACTGTACGATTAGGTACACTGCCTATAAGTGTTGTAGCAAGGTTTAAGTATATCCATTCTATAAATAAATAAATATCTTGTGTAAAATTGTATCGTATTTAATAGTTTTTCCTAGTAAAATATAAGCTATTTTATATACTACCCCGCTGCACATCAAGTATTTTTGGCGCCGCTGCCGGGGAACTATCTTAAAAGCCGGAAGCGCAACGCTAATAAAAAAAAAAAAAAGATTTTTAGTTACTTTTATTAAAAGTCGTTTTTGTAAAAATACGTTTTAATTATTCAAAAATATAAAAAGAAAAACAAAAATATATGTATTTTTAAGATTTTGTAAATATTTAAGTTTTATAAGTTTCTTTATTTCTATTTTAGTTTATAAAAATATAAGTTTTATTTTAAAATCGTTTATTTAAATTAAAAACAGAAAATAAAAAAAAAAAAAATAAAGAAAAACGCGTAAAAAGTAAAACCTGTCAACTGAATTCTGGATCCCCGCGACTCGCGGGGTTTTCTTCTCTCTTTGCCGCGACTCGCGGAGACCTTCTGACACACGGACAAAACCCTAATCAAGCATTGATTACGGGTTATTTTTAATTATTATTATTATTTAACCTAATTATAATTATTATTATTATTATTATTAGTTTTAATTTTACTTTTACTTTTTATTTATATATTTTAGTTAAATTAGTTTTATAAAATTGTAAAATTAATAGTTTCATAAAATAAATAATATAAAAATAATATTTTTATAAAAATTGTACTTTTTACAACTTTTTGTATATTTTTATATTTTGTCCCTTTTTAATCGTTGTAGCGTAATATTTATATTTTTAGCTCATAATTAATTTTAAACTTAGTTTTTGCTATAGTTATTTTTACTCCTATATTTTTAGGCTTTGCCGTAGAATTCCTTAAGTGCTTTTTCTTTAGACTAAGAATTAGGTGCTTTAGAATTTTGCGACGCCTTTTTAAGTTTTAGTTTCTTTTTAAGTTATTTTCATTTGGGATTTAGTTTTTCCTTGTAAGCTTTAATATTTTTAGACCTTTTACTATGTATCAATTATCATTCCAATTAGTAATTTCAATTTGCGATTATAATTTTAAGTTAGTTGTAGTAATAAGGTTAAATTAGTTAAGTATTTTTAAGTTTTTATAAGTTTCTTTTATTTTTCCGTCACCTTTTATTTTTCAACCATTTTTTCTTTTTCGACCTTTTTCGACGAACTCTTTTTCTCTCTTATTTCTCGCTATTCTAGTTTTAGGACTTAGAATTTTATTCTACTTCTTATCTAAATTTCTAAAAATTACGAAAAATTTATTTTAAGTGGTTAAATTAATAGACATCAAAATTTTCTGGTTCGTAGTAATAGTTGGATTTGTACGTGGACCGGGTTATTGGAGCCAAACAGTCCTCAATTATATTGAGACCAAACGAATCCTGCCCCTCTGCTGCATCTTTTGGCTATTCGAAACGTGGGCAAAATCAGAAAAGTCTATTGATTGGATAACTTATTATAATTTTTCTTTCCTTTTAAAAACTAATAGGATATTCAGTGAATGCACCGAGCAAGACGTTCATCACCTTTTGTACGTTCACCACCTGTAACTCGATCAAGACATCGTTTAACAAATATAACCGCCGTTGATTTTTCTTTAGAATTGTCATCCAGTCGACCAAGTACTTCAGTTCAAATTTCCGATAATCGATTTTTTGAACCCAACCTCACAATTGAGAATCCAGAAAATATTCAGGAACGGTTCATAGATCCTGAACCATTAAACTTTCCTCCGGAACCACCAATCATTCAAACAGAGATTGTTGAGGAACGAACTATTAAATCAGAATCATCTAGTGATACCGATTCAACAAATTCAATTATGGAGAATCTGGAACCTTTAAGTATGGAAGATCGAATGAGAGCTAAACGCACTGGCCAAGGTCACGCAATTACTCATCCAGACATTAATGCGCCAGATTATGAAATCAAAGGACAAATTCTACACATGGTGACTAATCAATGCCAATTTAGTGGTGCGCCGAAGGAAGATCCAAATGAACATCTACGTACCTTTAATAGGATCTGCACACTATTTAAAATACGAGAAGTGGAGGATGAACAGATATATCTCATGTTATTTCCCTGGACTTTAAAGGGAGAAGCCAAAGATTGGTTGGAATCGTTACCTGAAGGGGCGATCGATACATGGGACGTTTTAATTGATAAATTTCTTAAACAATTCTTTCCTGCATCTAAAGCCGTAAGACTTCAAGCAGAAATTGTTACGTTCACACAGAAGCCAAATGAAACTCTATATGAGGCATGGACAAGATATGGAAAGTTATTAAGAGGATGTCCGCAACATGGTTTAGACACCTGTCAAATAGTACAAATATTCTACCAAGGATGCGACATCACTACAAGGAAAGATATAGATATAGCAGCTGGTGGTTCTATTATGAAGAAAACCGAAACTGATGCTTACAAAATTATTGATAACACTGCTTCCCACTCGCATGAGTGGCACCAAGAAAAAGACATCATTAGATCATCTAAAGCAGCTAGAGCCGATTCTAGCCATGACTTAGATTCCATTTCCGCAAAGATAGATGCTTTCGAGAGACGAATGGAAAAGATGACTAAGGATATTCACTCAATACGAATTAGTTGTGAACAGTGTGGAGGACCACATTTGACAAAAGATTGTCTCAGTATTGAATTAACAATGGAACAAAGAGAGAATATTTCATACATAAACCAAAGGCCTGGAAATAATTATCAGAATAATTATCAACCGCCAAGACCGATTTACAATCAAAACCAGAATTATAACCGAAATATTCCATACAACAACCAACAAGGTCCTAGCAATCAACAAGTATCCAACAATACTTACAATCAGCAAAGACCGAATTTTCAAAACAAACCACCACAACAAACCGATGATAAAAAGCCGAATTTAGAAGATATGATGACGAAGCTAGTTGAAACTCAAACGCAGTTTTTCACATCTCAAAAACAAACCAATGAACAAAATGCTCAAGCATTTAGAAATCAACAAGCTTCTATTCAAAATCTGGAACAAGAAGTAAGTAACCTAGCAAGGTTAATAGGTGAAAGAAAACCGGGAAGTCTACCTAGTGATACAAACGCTAACCCCCGGAATGAAACAGCTAAAGCTATTACCACAAGAAGTGGTACAACACTTAAACCACCTGAAATACCTGTAACTTCTGATGAAACTATTCCTACTCCACAAGAACCACAACCTGATAAAGAAAAGGAAAAAGAACCGGTAGTTGAAAAGGTTAATGAAGATAACACAGTTAAGGATAAACCTTATGTTAAACCATACCAACCACCACTTCCTTACCCGAGTAAAATGAAGAAAGAAAAACTTGAAGCCGAGCAATCCAAATTCTTGGATATGTTTAAACAGATAAATGTAAATCTTCCTTTCATTGATGTGATTTCAGGAATGCCAAGATATGCTAAATTCTTGAAAGATCTAATCACGAATAGAAAGAAAATGGAAGAACTCTCGGCTGTTACTATGAATGCCAATTGTTCAGCAGTGCTGTTGAATAAGATACCAGAAAAACTATCTGATCCAGGAAGTTTCACAATTCCATGTTTTCTGGGTAGTCTCAGTTCAATAGAAGCATTGGCAGACTTAGGTGCTAGTATAAATCTAATGCCGTATTCACTATACGCTAAACTAGACCTTGGAGAATTGAAACCAACAAGAATAAGCATACAACTAGCCGATAGATCAATAAAATATCCTAGAGGGATAATGGAGAACATGCTAGTTAAAGTTGGTACTTTAGTATTTCCAGTAGATTTTGTTGTTTTGGACATGGAAGAAGATTCTCAAGTTCCTCTCATATTAGGAAGACCATTCTTAAACACGGCTAAAGCAATGATAGACGTGTTCGGTAAGAAACTGACCCTAAGTATAGAGGATGAGAGTGTTACCTTTTCAGTTGATAGAGCAATGCAACAACCACAATCTGCAGATGATACATGTTATTATATTCAAACTATAGATGCACATGCAGAATTATTAGAAGAATTTCCAGAATTACAAGGAACAGGAGAATGTTCTTTAGGAGAAGGTAATGAACCAATTGATGAAGCTGAAATGTTAGCTACACTTATAGCTAATGGATATGAACCAACAACAGAAGAAATTCAAATGCTAAAAGAAGAAGACAGATATCGATATAAATCATCGATAGAAGAACCTCCGAAATTAGAGTTAAAGCCACTTCCAAACCATTTGGAATACGCTTATTTACATGGTAAATCTGAATTACCTATAATAATATCGTCTTCTCTTACTGAAAATGAGAAATCACAACTCATTTCTGTGTTGAAAGCTCATAAACCAGCCATTGCATGGAAGATTCATGATATTAAAGGAATAAGTCCTTCGTATTGCACACATAAAATCCTTATGGAAGAAGGTCATAAAACGTATGTGCAACGCCAACGAAGACTAAATCCTAATATGCAAGATGTAGTTAAGAAAGAGATTATTAAACTGCTAGATGCAGGTTTGATATATCCAATCTCTGATAGTCCATGGGTAAGCCCAGTTCAATGCGTGCCTAAGAAGGGTGGCATGACTGTCATCACAAATGAGAAAAATGAGCTTATTCCTACTAGGACTGTAACAGGATGGCGTGTATGTATTGATTATAGAAAATTAAATGACGCCACCAGAAAAGATCACTTTCCCTTACCTTTCATAGATCAAATGTTGGAAAGATTAGCCGGAAATAGTTACTATTGTTTTCTAGATGGATTTTCCGGATATTTTCAAATTCCAATAGCACCCGAAGATCAAGAGAAAACCACATTTACGTGCCCTTATGGTACTTTTGCTTACAAACGCATGCCATTTGGACTTTGTAACGCCCCTGCAACCTTTCAAAGGTGTATGATGGCGATTTTTTACGACATGATAGAAGAATGCATGGAAGTATTCATGGATGACTTTTCAGTCTTCGGTGATACATTTAAATCATGTCTAGTAAATCTGGAACGAATGCTAATTAGATGCGAAAAATCAAATCTAGTACTTAATTGGGAGAAATGCCATTTCATGGTTAAAGAAGGCATCGTTCTTGGGCATAAAATTTCAAAAGAAGGAATTGAAGTGGATAGAGCTAAAGTAGATGTAATTGCTAAACTTCCACATCCCACCAATGTTAGAGGAGTTAGGAGTTTTCTAGGGCATGCCGGTTTTTACCGACGTTTCATAAAAGATTTTTCTAAAATTGCCACTCCTATGAATAAACTCCTAGAAAAGGATGCGCCATTCATCTTTTCAGATGAATGTATCAAATCTTTTAATATTCTTAAAGAAAAACTCACTAATGCACCGATCATGATAACACCAAATTGGAATCTACCATTTGAACTAATGTGCGATGCAAGTGATTTTGCAATGGGAGCCGTTTTAGGACAAAGGATTGAAAAACGATTTCAACCTATATATTATGCTAGTAAGACATTACAAGGAGCACAAACGAACTATACAACTACTGAAAAAGAACTCCTTGCTATTGTCTTTGCTTTTGACAAATTTCGATCATATCTCGTTCTAGCAAAAACGGTGGTCTATACCGACCATTCTGCTCTTAGATACCTATTTTCAAAACAAGATGCTAAACCAAGATTAATCCGTTGGATCTTACTCTTACAAGAGTTTGATATTGAAATCCGAGATAAAAAAGGAGCAGAAAATCTCGCCGCTGATCATCTTTCTCGTCTTGAAAATCCCGAATTAGAAGTTCTGAATGAATCGGCCATACAAGACAACTTTCCTGATGAATATCTATTGAAGATAGATTATAAAGAAATCCCATGGTTTGCAGACTATGCAAACTACTTAGTTTGTGGATTCCTTGAAAAAGGATTATCGTACCAAAGACGAAAGAAATTCTTCAGTGATATAAAACACTATTTCTGGGAAGATCCACATCTGTTTAAAAGTTGTCCCGATGGAATAATACGCCGATGTGTATTTGGAGATGAAGCTAGTAAAATTTTAAACCATTGTCACACAGGACCAACAGGAGGGCATTATGGGCCTCAACTAACAGCAAGAAAAGTTTATGAAGCTGGATTCTATTGGCCTACAATTTACAAAGACGCACACCTTCTTTGCAAATCCTGTGATGCATGTCAAAGGGCCGGAAAAATAAGTCAACGTGATAAAATGCCACAAAATGTCATCCAAGTATGTGAAGTATTTGACATTTGGGGTATTGACTTTATGGGTCCATTTCCAAAATCTCATAATAATCTATATATACTCGTAGCCATTGATTATGTATCTAAATGGGCGGAAGCACAAGCTCTCCCAACTAACGATGCACGAGTTGTAGTCAACTTTTTAAAACGTCTTTTTGCAAGGTTTGGAACACCGAAAGCTTTAATAAGTGATTGGGGTACTCATTTCTGTAATAATCAACTTGAGAAAGTTCTTAAAAGATATGGAGTAACTCATAAAATCTCCACCGCATATCATCCACAAACAAGTGGACAAGTTGAAAATACAAACCGAGCTTTAAAACGTATTCTAGAGAAAACCGTAGGATCAAATCCAAAGGAATGGTCCATTAAATTGGAGGATGCACTCTGGGCTTTTAGAACAGCCTACAAAACTCCAATTGGAACCACACCTTTTAGACTTGTTTATGGAAAAGCATGTCATCTTCCAGTAGAAATTGAACACAAAGCATTTTGGGCTTTGAAGACATGTAATCTTGATTTACATGAAGCCGGACGTCTACGATTAAGTCAACTAAACGAATTAGAAGAATTAAGACATGAAGCATACGAAAATTCGTTAATCTATAAAGAAAGAACGAAGAAATGGCATGATAAAAGAATCAGAAGTCCAAAAGAATTCAAAGAAGGAGACAGAGTTCTTCTTTTCAATTCACGATTCAAGCTATTTCCTGGAAAATTGAAATCAAGATGGTCTGGACCATTCATAGTCAAAAGAGTTTTCCCATACGGAACGATAGAATTAATAAATTCAAATGGGATTGAATTTAAAGTTAATGGTCACAGAGTTAAACATTACATACATGGTCCGATGGAAGTCGACAACGAAGTTAATCACAATTTCGACACCACAACTAACTAAGTGTGGGGAGAATCAAGTCTTTAAAGGATAATATGTATTTCTATTAGAGTTAGATTGTCTGTTTTCGTGTAGTTCTCGAAAATGGAACACGTATGGTCTTTCCCTAGCAGACCCTAAAGAACTAGTCTTCTCCCCCCATTCTGAATTTTTATTTTTTTTAGGTTTTTACGAAATGAAGACTGCCTGTGAATTAAACCATGGTCTAATGCTACACGCTTTGATCACTAAAAGAAATAATGACATACTACCGAGTGAATTAGTATCAGTAATCAGAGAAAGAATGGACGGAGTTAGAAAAGGATCCAGATGCGAAGATAATAAGTTACAATTTGGTAAAGGAAAATCAAAATCCGCAGCGAAAAGAAGAGCACGACACCTAGAACGATGTCACAAATGCGGAAAATGGTCACATGGAGGTAAATGTTCAAATAATCAAACCTATTCAAATACCGAATTTGTTACTTTATGCAGAGACGGACCGTTCATATGTTTAGAAGAAAAGACAATGAATGCTCGAGGTTACGCCTATGCAGCCATGGAAAACCAATTAAACCGACTATCTTATGAATATAATAGATCATATAACTAAGAAATCTATTTCACAGGTATGTCTGTACAGTTTTTATTTTTATTTTTATTTTTATTTTTAACCTTTTGATAATAAACGCTAATTTGTTTTCTAAAAAGTATTAAATTGGTATTAAATAAAATTAGGTTTGGCGACCGAAATTATTGATATCATTCAAAAATTTATTACATCACTGCGAAATTTAACGTTTATTCTTAAGGTATAAATATCTTTAAACAATCAAACCAAAATATTTCAAAAATTCGTCATGAGTTAAATTAGGTCTTGGAACCGAAATTACTTTACCAAAAAGAGGGGCGCATATTTTTGATAATATTTGATTGATTAAAGTGGGATAAAAAGACAAAAAGATTTTTAATTTTATTATGTTTTTAATCTTAATATTTAAATCTTAAGTTAATATTGTAAACTTTGTAAAAACAATATATTTAAAATTGTAAATATTTGAAAAATTAATATAAGTTTGATATAAATTTATGAATTTTTAAATTAAGTTTGGTGTGAATTTTTAATTTTTAAAATATGAAATTTTAATTTTATGCATTTCAAATTTTAAGTTTGGTGTGATTATTTTTTTTTATTAATTTTGAATTTTATATTTAAGTTGTGTGAATTTAAAAACAAAAATTTACTTTATCTCATTAAGTTAAAAATATGATTTTTAAAATTCGTCGTAAGTTGAAGACTAGGTCTTTGAACCGAAATTGCTTTACCCGAGGAAGGGACGAGAACTTTTATTATCATTATTTTTAATCTTATTGATTTAAAGTATGCCAAAAACATTGAAAAAACCCAAAAATCTTAGCTTTTAAAACAATCGCTACAAAAAGACAAATTTTAAAATTTTGTCGAAGGACGGACTAGGACATCAATCCGAAACGACCTCGTCCTAAATAACAAGGGAAACAAAATTTTTAAAATTAAATACTTAATTGTTTTATAAGTTAAAGATTATATAAAAAAAAAAAAAAAAAAAAAAAAGAAAAGGGTAACTCCGCGACTCGCGGAGTTTTCAGGGCAAAACCTCCGCGACTCGCGGAGGGTCCAAAACCCAGAAAAAAAAATAAAAGAGCTGCTCGATCAGTCACTCTCCCACACACAAACACACTGCATAAACACCCGAAAAAGAACCCGAAAAAACCCGAAAATCACCCCCAAAAATCTCAATTTTTAACCGTTAATCACCAAATTTTTTGCTAAAATCATGTTGAGAAGGATGATATCTAAGAACTACTCAAGAAAAACGGTAAATTTCTACACCTAAACACCATTTAATTCGAATTTTTGTGTTCTTGAGCTAATTTTTACCCAATTTGATTTTGATGCTTTTTAGTGTAATTAAGCTTAAATTGTTTATGTATTATGCTTGTAAAACCTAGATTGATGCTGTTTAGCATGATTAGAAGCCTTAAACTTCAAATTTTGAATAATCTAGGGTTTGTGTTCTTGAGCAAATTTGGGGCTTTTTGATATAAACAGGTTATGGCCGATTTTTGTCATGAATTGTTGCTAAATTGAGTAGTGTAACATGTCTAGGTAGTTAAATGATCCAAACTTTGAGCCTAAACATGATTTTGAGAATTAAAGTGGACTTTTTCAAGTCCAAAATTCATGAACTTGATTTTTGAAAGATAATGCCATTTGAGACTTGTTTATTTGCTAGTAATGATTATTTTGACATGTTATTTGAGTTGAATGCTTATGAACTTGGCAAAAATTTTCGTATATGCTTATTTGAAAAAGTGTAGATTTGATAAAAATGTGAAAATAAGCTTAAGTTTGATATAAATTGATAATGTCATTGTAATTATTTTGATTGATGATTTTGCTGACACTAATGCATATTTGGATGCACAAAATTTGTGTTTGATGTGTTTTGCAGAATGAAAGGGGTGAATCTTCATCCCAAGCCCGCCATGCTCCTGCTGAGAACTTGGAACAACAGGAGGTAGATAACTACTACAAGCAGGATGTACCTCATCCAGTCATGACCTTTTCAGATATGCACTTGGAACAGTTGCACCCGAACCTGCGATTTGACAGACTTTGGATAGATTATCCAAAATATCAACGGGGTTTGCATACTCTTCATTCCAAGGTTGTTGAGGTACCGAGGGTCATAGAATGGGGACCCTTGGAAGCTGTAGAATTGGCCGGGCTAATTAGGGAATTACTGGTACAGAGGTATGGTAATTCTTCTTTTAATGACTGGATATGTTTATTCACCATACGCAGACCTGTATATAAAGTATGGTGTGAAGAGTTGTTATGTAGTATAGAGTTGAATGATCGGGTAGCTAGTTTAACCGATCGTTCTTTTATTAGATTTTTGTTAGGCGGTTCGATGCGCCACATGTCTTTACTGGACATGGCTCAGGCTTTACGTATATATACGCCTGAGGAGTTAGCATCTGCCGATTGTAGAGGATTGATACTAAACGGTAGAAAGATAGATGAGAATTTTGATACACACGGTGTGTGGAGTCAAATGACAAGCCATCACCGTTTCAAAGGGGGAAACTACTCTTATTTGGATATAGATAGAGCCGAATTAAGAGTAATACATAGGTTTTTAGCTAATTCGATTACACAAAGGGGTAAAAACAAAGAAAAGGTAAATGAACAAGATTTGTTTTACCATATGTGTATTCGAGACCCACACAGCGCTGTAAGTATACCATATTGTGTGGGTTATTATTTATCAGCTATGGTTCGAGGGATGCGTCCACATAGCATAATAGGAGGTGGTATTTTTATTACTTTGATTGGTGAATATCTCGGTGTGGATATAAGTCGGGGGGGATTATTAGTAGAAGAGCCGGAACCCCGCGACACTATAGGTTTAAATGTATACCATGGTGCAAAAGTTTTGAAGCGGCGAAATAACGCCGCAGTACGATACAATGGTAGACATCCACAGGTAGAGAGAAACCAGGAACAAGGTAATGTAGGAGGGGGGAATGAGATGCAAGAAATGCATAGGTTTATAGCTTCTCAGGAATACGAAAATGCTAGACAGAGAGCATTTGAAGATTGGCAAGTTCATCAGAACCAGATCATAGCGCATTGCCAACATATAGGTAGAAACTATATTCCTACACCGAAACCCGTCTTCCCTCCTTGGTCGATAGAGATGCAGCCACCATATCCTACGTATGACCCTGCCGAAGCATTCTATAGCACTTATGGTTATGCGTGGAACCCCTATTGGTACCAATATCATCCTTAGTTTACTTTTTATTTTATTTTTTTTATTATTTTGTAATTTGTAATTATTGATGCATTTAATATTTTTGTTAATATTATAATCATTTTTATAATTATCTAACTTTTATTCTTAGATTTTAATAATTTTTGAATGTGGGGTAATAAACCAAACTTCAAAAATATGTATATATGTTTGCAGTTTATCTTATGTACACAACAGGGTAAAACAACGCATTTTCAAAGACTGGCATTAAGTTCAGCAAAAGCAACTAATTTTGACGACAAGATGCAAAATATATGTGAAATAACAACAAGACGGAATGAACAAATGATGTGCACCATTTATCATTCAGGAAACAAACGCCAATATATTTGGAAACTTTGGTAAAAATTTAATCATTTTCACACAAATCACCCTCAATAATTTAAATTGTTACTGATTTCTTGCAAATGAGGGCATTGCAAGATCTTAAGTGTGGGAAGGGGTTAAATTCTTTCGGATTTTAAAATTTTTATATTAAACACTTGGTTACCATTAAAAATACTAGTAAAGCAGTAGTTGTATTAGAATCTAGTGCTCTCTGATAAAAAAGAACAGCCCTAGTCTTATATACTGACTACCCAATTCTAGTAAAAATTTTAAATTAAATGATTTCAAATCATGTTTATACATATTTATGAACGATAAAACTAGGTTTTAACACCGAAATTATTGTTACCTCGGAAAGGACATAAATTGAGAAACAAATTAAAATGTTAAAATTCATTTAAAATGGAATAGAGGACGATAAAAAGAAAAATAAAAAGCCAAGTGTGGGAAAATTTACCAAGTTATTTTAAACATATGTCACATATATCTATAACAAATAACTGAAAATACTTTTGCTTTGGACTAAACTAAACTGTTTTACCCAATGAAAGAAAAGAAGAGATGGATCTACACGATGAATCAATTCCATCATTAAAAGGAAGTAAAGTCTTCCGAAAAAGACACGCGCTTCTTGATTTAGGTCATGAAGTTGTCGTCCAGACCAGCTGTAGGTTGACGAAAAATCTAGAAAAGTCATCACTAAAATCAGCAGGAAATCCACGGACCTCAGCATAAAACAGGGTCGCCAAGTGGTCAGATTTATCCTAACCATGAGAAGGATTTATCTCGTACAATGGGGGGGCACCATGCAAATTAGCTGGATAAGACTAATGAATCAGATCCCCAGAAAGGATAATCTCCTTAAAGATTAAAAATCAGCTTTTAAGACTGATATTACTCAATCCTAGAGATTGACCTTAAAGATTGAGAATTACAAACTCATGGAATTCAATGATATCTAAACTCGAGCTTAAACGAGAAAATATTTTGATCAAAATTATAAACCGATTTGTTTTCTGAAAACCCTAATTTCAATGCGTTCATTACCATTGAACGTAAAATCCTAGGAATTCACCTGGAATTCATTAGGTCACCTGAACTAAATCGGGTGTCAACCGTAAGAACGGTGGTTGCATAGCATGGTCAAAGACAGGACCTTGTGCCAGACCGAAAAATTATAAGGGTGAGCTTTACTATTGCTCCTACCAAGGATAGTAATTGCGTCCGACGCGTTATAGACCATAATCAAAAGCATGTCACGGGACATTGCCTTAACAGTTGCTTGTTCAACGCTTTCCTTTACAACCGGACGGTAGTTTGCCGAAAGGTAATATACGGAACAAGTAAACTGGACGTGTTGCTTTCCAAATACAAGGTTAGCAAGTGGGTGACACAAAACCGCAAGTTTTGAGCTAAAATTTTCAAATCTGAAACCCACCAAACCCACAAAAATATTTTGCAAACACCGGTAAAGGATTATTCCGAAAAACTTATCTAGGGTAAAAACTAGATTTAATTTTCAAAAGATCAAATGTTTTCATAAAGATCCAATTTCCTTAATGGATCTAAATTTTTATAGTCATGTGGGACTGTAAACCATATCGTTACTACCATTGTTTATACCGCCGTATAGAAATCACTGATGTACAAAGTGTGAAGATTAAAGAAGTGATTCTAGTATTTCAAGACAATATTGCTTGAGGACAAGCAACGCTCAAGTGTGGGAATATTTGATAATGCTAAAAACGAACATATATTTCATAGCATTATTCCTCAAGAAAGACAAGCTTTTAGTTGCAATTGTTCTATTTACAAGTGATATTCGTTTAAAGAATAAAAGGTGAAGACAAAAGACAGATTCGACGAATTGAAGACGCAAACGACCAAAAAGCTCAAAAGTACAAAAGACAATCAAAAAGGTTCCAATTATTGATAAGAAACGTCTCGAAATCACAAGAGTACAAGATTCAAAACGCAAAGTACAAGATATTAAATTGTACGCGAGGACGTTCGAAAATCCGGAACCGGGACCAGAGTCAACTCTTAACGCTCGACGCAACGGACTAAAAATTACAAGTTAACTATGTATATAAATATAATATAATATATAATTAATTATATTAATTATATATATATTATATATATATATTAAAAACCGTCGGCAGCAAGAAACTCCAAGGGTGTGAGCTGTAAATATCTCTCCGCGACTCGCGGAGTTTTAAGGCCATTTTGCCGCGAGTCGCGGAGCCCCAATTTTCAACTCTGGCTATAAAGCCAACCGAATTCTGATCAAATTTCATCATCTTTTTTCTCTTCCTCTTCATACGTAAATATATTTATATTTATAATTTATATTTTAATTTTAATTATAATTCTAATAATAAGGGTATGTTAGCGAATGTTGTAAGGGTGTAAGTCGAAATTCTGTCCGTGTAACGCTACGCTATTTTTAATCATTGTAAGTTATGTTCAACCTTTTTATATTAATGTCTCGTAGCTAAGTTATTATTATGCTTATTTAAAACGAAGTAATCATGATGTTGGGCTAATTACTAAAATTGGGTAATTGGGCTTTGTACCATAATTGGGGTTTGGATAAAAGAACGACACTTGTGGAAACTAGACTATGGGCTATTAATGGGCTTTATATTTGTTTAACTAAATGAAAGTTTGTTAATGTTAATATAAAGATTTACAATTGGGCGTCCCTATAAATTACCATATACACTCGATCGGACACGATGGGCGGGGTATTTATATGTACGAATAATCGTTCATTTAACCGGACACGGGAATGGATTAATAGCCACTAGAATAATTAAAACAGGGGTGAAATTACATTCAAGGGTAATTGGTGTAATTGTTAACAAAGTAGTAAAACCTTGGTTTACACGCAGTCGATAACCTGGTGTATTCATTAAACAAAGTATTAAAACCTTGTTACAATTCGAATCCCCAATCAGTTGGAATATTTATCTTCGGATATAATAATAATTTGACAAGGACACTTGCAATTTATATTTATGACTGATGGACTGTTATGGACAAAAACCAGACGGACATATTGAATAATCCAGGACAAAGGACAATTAACCCAAGGGCATAAAACTAAAATCAACACGTCAAACATCATGATTACGGAAGTTTAAATAAGCATAATTCTTTTATTTCATATTTAATTTCCTTTATTTTATATTTAATTGCACTTCTAATTATCGCACTTTTATTTATTGTTATTTTATTTTATCGCACTTTTAATTATCGTACTTTTTAATTATCGCAATTTTATTTTATCGCATTTTTATTATTCGCAATTTCATTATCGTTATTTACTTTACGCTTTAATTTAAAGTCTTGTATTTATATTTTACATTAGGTTTTAACTGCGACTAAAATCTTAAAATCGACAAACCGGTCATTAAACGGTAAAAACCCCCCTTTATAATAATAATATTACTTATATATATATTTGTATTTTTATAAAACTAATATAGCGTTGAGCTTTGTTTAAAGATTTCCCTGTGGAACGAACCGGACTTACTAAAAACTACACTACTGTACGATTAGGTACACTGCCTATAAGTGTTGTAGCAAGGTTTAAGTATATCCATTCTATAAATAAATAAATATCTTGTGTAAAATTGTATCGTATTTAATAGTTTTTCCTAGTAAAATATAAGCTATTTTATATACACCTCGTTCGACATCAGTAATTCACTTAACAACTCCTTACCCTTAACAAAACCAATATAACAATATACATTGAACATGTGTATCTTCCAAAATACGAAGTACTAATACATTCCGCTTATAAACTGCTAGCGCAACTAGCACGAAATGAGGCTGTCAGGCCCGATAGATCTATCCATAGGATTCGCGTTCACCTCTAGAAACCAGTGATTAAAATTACCAGATTAGAGAATATTTTCGTTCGACTCACAATGAATAATTTAAACCAAATTCCACTTGTGTTCAATATGTAAAATAAATTGCATGTATTCCCATCCCAAAAGATTTAAAATAGAAAAATGGGACTATAACTCACCTTAATGTAAACGAAGGAACAACACAGAAATGCGAACAACAAATGGTAAGGTGATCAAGAATGATCACAACTCCGACCTATAAATAAAGCAGGTCGATATAAATAACTAACTTAGATCAAGTCTTAGTATGATAGCTATAGTACTTGTTGCAGATAAGCATATAATAGCACTCAGTATATTTTGGTATGATCAGGACAGCGTATAACACGTACTTTCTATTTTTAGAAAGTTTCTATTTTTAGCATGTTTCCATTTTTGGAAAGTTTCTATTTTTGGAATGTTTCTATTTTTGGAAAGTTTCTATTTTTGGAAAGTTTTTAAGCTAAGAAAGTGTCCTTAATTAGAAAGTCAACAAAAGTCAACTGAAAGTCAAAGTCAACCGAAAGTCAACTTAAAAGTCAATCTTGGTCAAACTTAGTCAGCATTGAATTTTAAAGTGTATATTATATTAATAATCGAAGTTATAATTTTATTTAAAGTTATATATGTATAATCATGTCATATCATAAGTTTAATTAAATTAAATTGAATTATAAAGTTAACATAAGTTTAAATGATATAATTAATATAACATAAGTATTTAATTAATTAATTAAATATTAATCATAACATAAGTATTATTAATTAATAATAAAATCATATCATAAGTATTATTAATTAATAATGAATTATTAATCATATCATAAACCATAAGTATTTAATAATTAAAATGTATTACAATTAAATAATAACTAAGTCTTATAATAAATAAATAAATAAATAATCCTTATTATAAGTCCTGGTATAATAATCTCATAACATAAGTTTAATACTTATCATAAGTATTTTCATTAATAATAAAATGTATTATTAATCATAAGTTTAATTAAATGAACAATTAAATCATAAGGAATTATTAAATGATATAATAAATATATATCATAAGTCTTAATTAAAATTAATTACTTTTATATCATAAGTAATTTAATTATAATGCCAAACATTATTTATAACATAAGGTTCAATTTTATAACCATAAGTTTAATTAAACGTTCGTCGGGTCATAACTTGAACCTCGTGTGTCGGTTTTTGACGAATTTTATATATATCCTCGTCTAACCAACCAACCCGACACCTTAGTGAGATCAAGAACACCCTAAGGTCAGTTCATAAGTCGTGACCCATAGCCATTAGCCAAAAATATTCATTAATCCGTTTTAAATCTTGTTTTTAGCCTTTCAGGGTGATCCGTGGCTCGGATTTCGATGACCCGAACATGAATGTTCATCCAATCATCAATCCTAACACAATGGTACACCCTAGAGACTCCAAATATGGTCACAAAGTCGGACCCCAACTGATCAAAATCATTTTTACCTTTTAATTTCATCAAAACCCTAAATCGGGCATAACTTTTGATCCGAAACTCAAAACAACATGAATCCAAAGCCTAAAATTATTGTCTTGATGATAGGAACTCATATATACACTTTATTTAATCAAAAAACAGGTTAAGTTTACTGATTTTAACAAAATAGCTGCTGTCCACTTTTAATCATACCGAAAACATACATAAACGAGCATTTTTATGCATCAATTCAACAATACAACAACATACAATTACTATAGCATCAAAATAAGATCATAATCAGTAAAAATAAGTATAAATGAAAAAGCCAGGGTTAGGGTTTATACCCTAATCAAGAATCGGGAAGAAGAGGATGAAAGAACGCGAAAATAGCAACCCGATTATGTAACAAGCCTTGAGAAATGATGAAGAATCCTTGCTATGATGATGTTGGCCAATTATGATGATGAAGATAGAGGTGTGGGTCGTTCAAGGAGAGGAGAGAAAGTAGGAGAGGTTGTTTAGGGTTTACCAAAAATAACAAAGTGATTAAATGAGATGATAAAGTCAAAATGAAAATAAAATGAGGGGAGGGGGTACCATTCGGCCGAATTAGGGGGTGGGTGGGCCCCACATGGCCCAAAATGTCCATTTGTAAAATCCTTGTGGCCCGGAAGTCCAATCGTAGCCCGATTCGAGAAAACACTGTTACGCGATTAACATTTCGGAAAGAACACTTATCCGTGAAAAAAAAAATATAGAAATAGTTTATATACTCATATGATATAAAAATATCATAATTAAAATAATTTGGATTCAAAAATCTCAAAAGTCTAACCGTTCGTTTGAAAACCGAAATGATTCGCCGGATAGAAATCCACGACACGTAGAAACGTACAATTTTAAATACGAATACAAATATTCATATAACACATTATAAATAATATATTATTACTAAAATAATAATATAAGTCATAGAAATGACGTGGCACGAATAACAATTAACGGACGTTAAATAATAAACGGTAAAAGATAACGGAAAAAGTAGGGTCGTGACAAAGAAACTCCTTTTGATAGTAGAATAGTCATAGAAGAATACTTCACATTCTTCTTGGATGAGTCTTGAGTTATTACAAGATGTTTTCTTCATCTCATTAGAGGTTTTATTGAAGACTCTAGAGACTTTCAGATTTGAGTGATGCTTAGAGTTGGAATGATTTCCACCTTTGCAATACACATTGAAACTGATCACATTACTCCATAGATCGTACTTGAACTTTAGATGTCTTCCCAACACACCCTTTACGACAATTTCCTCTCATGAGACTTCTTTTTTATACAATAGATCAATTACTTCCTCTGCATTTGAGAGAAAGTTTGGAAGATTGCTTATGTCATGATAACGACTGTAGAATTCTTCACCCACTGATGGAACTGCCATTATTTCACCGAAGTCCTTGAGGGAGAAGCAGTAATTTTTGTTGAGGAGATAGAAGCAGATTATCCCATTCTCGAAGGTAAAATTAGCGTAGAATTCCCGGATGAGGGTCGGATAAATTGGTCCATCAAGAGTAAGAAAAGACTCCCACATAAGTGCGGAGAAGGCCGTCATAAGATCAGGTAGTTGCGCATAGGCAACTTTTATTCCTCCAGCAATCTTCCTATCACTAAGGAATTGTACATTATATTTGATCTTGGCATTTAGCGTCTTTGGAGGATAGTAAGCTTTCTTTCCACTTGATTCCGCACCTTTGGTCCTTGCCATTTCATGTGCAACAATACTTTTTATTTAAATCAAAGTGAACGTACAAATGACTCAATTGTGTAATCAAAACCTTTACAAACATAGCTAACATAAGCACAAGTGTGTTCTAGGGTTAACTTTCTTCACATTCTTACCCTCTTTTGGTAAGAAAGTGTTTGCAAATATATGAACACATGTTTTCACAATATTCATATAACACAATGATTTGCAAACTTAGATATCATCAGTACCTAGTGTTTTGATGTTAACGTTCTTAACATTCTTACCCTGTTTTAGTGACAGTGCATTTGCACTTTAGATTATTAGTGGTTTTCATAATGTTCACATATATTAGTATTTTCTAAATTTGATTTTTATCAACACAAGTGTTTTGATGTTACCAATTTCTACATTATTACTCTTCATTAGTGATAATGTGTATGAATCTTGTGAACAATGAACTTATGAAAATCTAATCTAATTGTATGATGAACCCTAGAATTCTTAATATTAAATTGATGCATTGTTAATCACAATTTCAAAGGTTTTAGAAGCTTTTCATGAACACATATTAGCTTCCATTTTGAGTATGATTTTCGAATTAGGTTTTCTTCAAAGAATGTTTGAAGAATTCATCATACCCACACAATTGAATGAAGGGAAATCATAGATTAATCTTACCAATATTGAAGATTAAGGATGAGAAGGAGCAAATTCGTCGGTGTGCGGTTGGAGATCTTGAGCCGTGGAGGAAAGGGAAATAAAAATGATTTTGGAACAAATAGGGAATGAGGCTAGAACAAGGATAAAAATCCCATCAGTACCCGCATGGTCGAACTGCGGTCTGCTGTGGTTCGACTGTGCAGCTTGGAATAGTGAACTTTTGTCCAATTTTTCTCGGCGAGCTCGTTTTGGCGATTTTGTCGTTCAATAGAATACGTAAGGAAAAGTTTTCTTTGCTTAACATTGTATGATCACATCCAACCGATGTTTCATCAACAATGACACGTACGTAGGCATGTATATATATATATATATATATATATATATATATATATATATATATATGTATATATATATATATTATGATGTGTCAAAAGTGTGTGCAGCAGTGCTTAATTTGCCTTTCAACTTTTAAATTTATAAAACCTTTATTTTACTTTTAACACCCTAACGAGCAACAAGACCCGGTCAAATGTAGTATTTTAGGTTTTCGTCCCAAGAGAGCGTGGAAGCAGATAAGAGTTGTTGTTTATTATATAGCTTAGTTCTTATTAAAGAACTAAAGATAGATTTTTATGTGTTTTTAAGATTGTAGATTCTTATCTCTTAGGAAAGAGACGGTTGAAGATAGGATTTTAATAAATAGAATAACAAGATATAAAGCAGAAAATAAAGTTTTAAAATAAACAAATATAAATAAAAGTAGTTACATGAACGAATAACTCATACGGGAATCATATTAGGCAAGTTTCATACCTTATATTAACACTAGGCAATATAATAATCATAGACCAATTCTTATCCCTAAACAAGTTAAGACAAGTGTTGCATATCATTTAATAGGCAGGACTTAAAGCATATGCTAGACACGTGATATGCATGACTAACATCTCAATTCTTAGTATTCAATTCAATTACATGATACATATCAACCTTATGATGCGAATCAACATGCAAATAGACTGACTATTAAACATCAAGTAATTCAACTCAAGTTACTAGCTGAAAGTCAATTATTACTTGGTTTTCATGCAATCATTAATCAAACACAACCAAACAGAGGATCTTCGACTAAGCCTAACAATATCAAACTCTATTATATAAGCGTAATTCAAATTCAATAGATTTATTACTAATTATGTTGGTTAACTTAGTTGCATGCAATTCAATTTAATAAGTTTGATTTACTAGATCTAAACAAATAGCATGAATCGAATAATAGATCGTTGGATTAAGTGCTAAACAATTCTAAAATCAAGTTATTTAATCATTAAGCATGGGAAACAAGCATATTAAACATAGCAGAAGTTTAAATCATCATCACAGAAACTCAATTTATACAGATCTGGAAAAAATCAAAAACTGTACAGATTTAAGCACGAAGCCGGCGGTTTTGTTCCAGTCAATCCGGCTGCTTGGACTGGTGAAGCCGGCGGCTTCATCTGATTCCCAGACAAAGTTAGTTTTCGTCCACGCAACCACTATGAACGTTTAGTTCATAATAATAGACGAACAAAAGAAATTAAACATAAATAAAAACATAAAATAAAAGACAATAAATAAAAGATAATAAATAAAAGACATAAACTAAAAGACAATAAATAAAAGAAAAGAAATAATAAAATTAAAATGAGAAACACCTACAAAATAGAAAGAAAAAGTTCGGGCAGAACCTCGACGCCATAGCATAAAATACTAAACTAATGTACACCTCTTAACTCAATAAACCTCATATGGGGAGGAGGATTCAATTCTCAAAAGAGAGAAAAGAATACAAGAAGGTACATGAAAATCTAAAGGATGAAGACATCCTTTTATATGTGAAGGAGAGGCCTTGTACATTTATTTTCTACCAATGTGGGACAAGAAACAAGTAAAAAACTTAAAATTCCCGTATTTGAAATTTAGCAGCCATATATTGCCTTCTAGCTTCTGAACCAGGCCGAATTAGACAAAAATTATAAAACGGAAGTTGTAGAGCTATGTCATACGAACGTCTGGACACCTGGAACACCTTAATCGGAGATCGTATGAGAAAAGTATTGCCAAAATACTGATTCTGCATCTTTAAACGAATTACTTGGTCGCCAAGTTGGTTCCATAAACGGCTCTGTATCCAACGGCTTTGGATGGGAAGCCGGTGGATTCTGTTGACTTAGCCAGCGGCTTCTTATGCTTTTCCAAGTTCTTTGATTTTTGGCTCTTTTCTGGAATATTCTCGAATTTCTTCACTTTAACACCAAGCCGGCGACTTCCATTGTTTCATGCCCGCGTCTTCATAGCCGTTTCTGCAACTTTAATCTGTTTTTGATCTTGTTTATTACATATCTCAAACAAAACATTAAAAATATTTTTTTCCCCGTTTTTACCCATTTTTCTGTGTTTAAGTATTCAATTTGTCTTAAAAATACTAAGATAACCCCTTAAAATGTGTATAAAAATATGTAAAATTTTGGAGTTATATATATATATATATATATATATATATATATATATATATATATATATATATATATATACATATATACACACATAAGGCACATTGTCCTACAATGTGACGACCCAGAAATTTCCGACCAAATTTAAACTTAATCTTTATATGTTTCCGACACGATAAGCAAAGTCTGTAATATTGAGTCTTAAAATATATATATTTTTTAATTTGTTTACATGAATTCATTGACCTTTAACTGCTTCCGGCGATTCATGAACCTATAAACGCAATATGGAAATTTACATGTAATTAACTATACATATACATAATTAGCTATTGTAAAATAAATATAGTAGAGAACTGGCATACGATTTAGTTATTAAGAAAGATAAATTAAAATAACTAAACCTGTTATTAATGGATTTCGAACATAATTTGTCAATGATTAACAAAGTATAAATTGTATAATGTTATACTTTGAGTTTAAATTGTTTTAATGTATAATTAATACATCTATCTAAGTAATGAATCTGGATATGTAAAACCTAAGTATACATAGTAATGTAAATATACATAAGATATATAAATATAATTATTACTATATGTATATTGATAAAATATATAAATATTAATAATATGTAATGTTAATATAGTTGTAAGTAAAATATAAATGTTATATTAATATTACTTTCAGTATTATCAGTAAATATTAATATTATTGTCTGTCTTATTATTATTATTTTATATTATATATATTATGTATTGATATAAAATTTAATACATGTAAATTATTGTATCTCAATTGTTACTTGTATTATCACTAGATATTATTATCATCAGAAATCATTATTTTCATAATTATCAATATCATCATTATTTATTATTTCATCATTAATATTATTATTACCTTTATTATTATTGTAAAAATATATATGTTATAGATATGGAATTTGATATATATATATATATATATATATATATATATATATATATATATATATATATATATATATATATATATATATATATATATATATATATATATATATATATATATATATATATATATATATATATAGATTGTTATATTACTACTATTAACAGTATTATTATCATTAATAATAATATTATTAATACTATCATTTTTATCATTACTATCATTTTTACTAATATAATTATTATAGTTATCAATAGTATAAATTATTATTAAACCTATTATAAAAGATATTATTATTGTTATTATTAATGTTATCATAATATTATTATCATTATTATTAATATCTTTAACAAATATTATTAATTTTATTACTAATAAAATTGTATTATTAATAAACTTGTTATTAATTAGTATTATTATTATTAATAATATATCTATTAATTTTTAACAAAATATATGATATATGAGCAGATATATAAAAAAAAGCGTAATACCTACTTCCAATCACTGTCATCTCTAATTTTTTTTTTTAGTTTTTCTGTTCCTCTCGTGATATGCTGTTTTATTCAAAGTCATCACTATAAACCAAACTAAATAATCCATGTTACTGGACACGCAATTCATTCAATTATTTCCATATCATTGTCAATTATCAAATACATTTGTATTCGACTGATATATATATAAAAAAAAAACATTTCTTCTTTTCTCTTAAGTATATCAACAACCTTTCATCTTCATTAGAATCACCCCCACCCGCCATCATTAAACATCATCAAACAACACCACAACCACCTTGATCACCGTCTTTACAAACCGCCACCTATAGCCACCCGTCACCCCACTCTCCTTGATCATGAGTACCACCATCTAACTATTATCTGATTTCGACAACCATCACTTAATGACATCACCTTCACCATAATAAACCGCCTCCATCACCAAGAAACCACCACCCTACTCTCTCTCTTCTCTCTCTCTCTTCATTTTCTTTTATTTATTTCTTCGCGATTGCATAAAAGCAACTCTTGTTGCAAACTGTTGTTTTCTGTTGCCGCTGGAACATTGCTACTGATTAAACTGAATAACAAACTAGGATGATACGTAATATTAACAGGTATAGAAAGATGAGGATGCTTGTAATGTTTGAAGACAAATCGAAAATAGATTAAGATGTGGGTATTTTAAATAGATTAAAGATATTACTATATAGAGCATTATAGAGTTAATCAAGTGGAATAAGATAGAATTGGTGGTCGACAATAATGGGTACCAGCAAATGTTTTACTCCGTAATTATTTGAACAAGATTTCTTTTGGCCAAATTAATTATTAACGATTTTATGAAGAATCCGTTTTATAGTTGGGCCATGAAACAAGTTTTTGTAATATCTGTCGGGCCATGATCTAAATTACCGGTTGGGCTTCATCAGAATAATTGAGCTGAGCATACAACATTCACCACCTGCAACGTTTTGATTTCTTTTATTATTTCTTCTGTTCGAACAGTGATACGTGTTAAATTGTTTCCTTCTTAAGATCAAAAATGAATTTATGATGAAGCTCGAAACAGAAGATGATGAAGACGTATAGAGTTGATGATAGTAAGAACGATTAGCTTATGATTATAGTGATGATACATAAATAAGATCGATGATGAAGATGATAAAACGGTTAATTAATGATGATGATGATGAACGAAAATGATGATGAATAGATTAGTTTAGGAAGAAGAAGATAAATGGAAATAGGTTATATATATATATATATATATATATATATATATATATATATATATATATATATATATATATATATATATATATATATATATATATTGGAGTCGTGATATTAATCATAAAAATAATATGGATTAGTTGGTTTGGTTGTTTGTGGGTAACCGAGAGGTCTCGGGTTCGATTCTCGTCTAGAGCATTTGATAATGCTAAAAACGAACATATATTTCATAGCATTATTCCTCAAGAAAGAAAAGCTTTTAGTTGCAATTGTTCTATTTACAAGTGATAATCGTTTAAATAATAAAAGGTGAAGACAAAAGACAGATTCGACGAATTGAAGACGCAAACGACCAAAAAGCTCAAAAGTACAAAAGACAATAAAAAAGGTTCCAATTATTGATAAGAAACGTCTCGAAATTACAAGAGTACAAGATTCAAAACGCAAAGTACAAGATATTAAATTGTACGCAAGGACGTTCGAAAATCCGGAACCGGGACCAGAGTCAACTCTTAACGCTCGACGCAACGGACTAAAAATTACAAGTTAACTATGCATATAAATATAATATAATATATAATTAATTATATTAATTATATATATATATTATATATATATATTATAAAACCGTCGGCAGAGAAACTCCAAGGGTGTGAGCTGTAAATACATCCTCCGCGACTCGCGGAGTTTGAAGAGCATTTTGCCGCGAGTCGCGGAGCCCCAAAAATCACCTCTGGCTATAAAGCAAACCGAATTCTGATCAAAATTTCATATTCTATTTTCTCTCTTCTCTCATATATACGATATATATATATATATATAATTTATATTTTAATTTTAATTTTAATTATAATTCTAATAATAAGGGTATGTTAGCGAATGTTGTAAGGGTGTAAGTCGAAATTCTGTCCGTGTAACGCTACGCTATTTTTAATCATTGTAAGTTATGTTCAACCTTTTTATATTAATGTCTCGTAGCTAAGTTATTATTATGCTTATTTAAAACAAAGTAATCATGATGTTGGGCTAATTACTAAAATTAGGTAATTGGGCTTTGTACCATAATTGGGGTTTGGACAAAAGAACGACACTTGTGGAAATTAGACTATGGGCTATTAATGGGCTTTATATTTGTTTAATTAAATGAAAGTTTGTTAATGTTAATATAAAGATTTACAATTGGGCGTCCCTATAAATTACCATATACACTCGATCGGACAAGATGGGCGGGGTATTTATATGTACGAATAATCGTTCATTTAACCGGACACGGGAATGGATTAATAGCCACTAGAATAATTAAAACAGGGGTGAAATTACATTCAAGGGTAATTGGTGTAATTGTTAGCAAAGTAGTAAAACCTTGGTTTACACGCAGTCGATAACCTGGTGTATTCATTAAACAAAGTATTAAAACCTTGTTACAATTCGAATCCCCAATTAGTTGGAATATTTAACTTCGGGTATAATAATAATTTGACAAGGACACTTGCAATTTATATTTATGACTGATGGACTGTTATGGACAAAAACCAGACGGACATATTAAATAATCCAGGACAAAGGACAATTAACCCATGGGCATAAAACTAAAATCAACACGTCAAACATCATGATTACGGAAGTTTAAATAAGCATAATTCTTTTATTTCATATTTAATTTCCTTTATTTTATATTTAATTGCACTTCTAATTATCGCACTTTTATTTATTGTTATTTAATCGCACTTTTAATTATCGTACTTTTTAATTATCGCAATTTTATTTTATCGCATTTTTATTATTCGCAATTTCATTATCGTTATTTACTTTACGCTTTAATTTAAGTCTTGTATTTATTTTATATTTTACATTAGGTTTTAACTGCGATTAAAGTTTTAAAATCGACAAACCGGTCATTAAACGGTAAAACCCCCCTTTATAATAATAATATTACTTATATATATATTTGTATTTTTATAAAAGTAAACTAATATAGCGTTGAGCTTTGTTTAAAGATTTCCCTGTGGAACGAACCGGACTTACTAAAAACTACACTACTTTACGATTAGGTACACTGCCTATAAGTGTTGTAGCAATGTTTAGGTATTTCCCATCCGTAAAAATAATAAAACTTGTGTAAAATTTCGTCGAATTTCGTATTAAAAATAAACACTATTTCGTACCCCTCGCGACACACATCAAGTTTTTGGCGCCGCTGCCGGGGAACTATCTTAAAAGCCGGAAGCGCAACGCTAATATAAAAAAAAAAAAAAGATTTTTAGTTTACTTTTATTAAAAATTCGTTTTTGTAAAAATACGTTTTAATTATTCAAAAATATAAAAAGAAAAACAAAAATATATGTATTTTTAAGATTTTGTTAAATATTTAAGTTTTATAAGTTTCTTTATTTTTATTTTAGTTTATAAAAATATAAGTTTAATTTTAATATCTTTTATTTTTATATAAAAATTAAAAATAGAAAATAAAATAAATAAATAAATAAAGAAAAACGCGTTGAAGATAAAACCTGTCAGCTGAAATTCTGAACCCCGCGACTCGCGGGGTTTTCTTTATAAATTACCGCAACTCGCGGAGCCTTTCTGACAGGCGACAAAGAAACCCTAATTCAGCATTAATTAAGGGTTTTAATTAATTATTATTATTATTTTACCCTATTTATTATTATTATTATTATTAGTTTTAATTTTACTTTTACTTTTTATTTATATATTTTAGTTAAATTAGTTTAATTAAATTGTAAAATTAGTAGTTTTATTAAATAAATAATATAAAAATAATATTTTTATAAAAATTGTACTTTTTACAACTTTTTGTATATTTTTATATTTTGTCCCTTTTTAATCGTTGTAGCATAACTTTTGTATTTTTAGCTCATATTTAATTTTAAACTTAGTTTTTGCTTTAGTTATTTTTACTCCTAGATTTTTAGGCTTTGCCGTAGAATTCCTTAAGTGCTTTTTCTTTAGACTAAGATTTAGGTGCTTTAGAATTTTGCGACGCCTTTTTAAGTTTTAGTTTCTTTTTAAGTTATTTCCATTTGGGATTTAGTTTTTTCTGTAAGCTTTAATATTTTTAGACCTTTTACTATGTATCAATTATCATTCCAATTAGTAATATCAATTTGCGATTATAATTTTAAGTTAGTTGTAGTAATAAGGTTAGGTTAACCAAGTATTTTTAAGTTTTTATAAGTTTCTTTTATTTTTCCGTCACCTTTTATTCTTCAACCATTTTTTTTTCTTTTTCAACCTTTTTCGACGAACTCTTTTTCTCTCTTATTTCTCGCTATTCTAGTTTTAGGACATAGATTTTTATTCTACTTCTTATCTAAATTTCTTAAAATTACGAAAATTTATTTTGAGTGGTTAAATTGATAGACATCAAAATTTTCTGGTTCGTAGTAATAGTTGGATTTGTACGTGGACCGGGTTATTGGAGCCAAACAGTCCTCAATTATATTGAGACCAAACGAATCCTGCCCCTCTGCTGCATCTTTTGGCTATTCGAAACGTGGGCAAAATCAGAAAAGTCTATTGATTGGATAACTTATTATAATTTTTCTTTCCTTTTTAAAAAACTAATAGGATATTCAGTGAATGCACCGAGCAAGACGTTCACCACCTTTTGTACGTTCACCACCTGTAACTCGATCAAGACATCGTTTAACAAATATAACCGCCGTTGATTTTTCTTTAGAATCGTCATCCAGTCAACCAAGTACTTCAGTTCAAATTTCCGATAATCCATTTTTTGAACCCAACCTCACAATTGAGAATCCAGAGAATATTCAGGAACGGTTCGTAGATCCTGAACCATTAAACTTTCCTCCGGAGCCACCAATCATTCAAACAGAGATTGTTGAGGAACGAACCATTAAATCAGAATCATCTAGTGATACCGATTCAACAAATTCAATTATGGAGAATCTGGAACCTTTAAGTATGGAAGACCGAATGAGAGCTAAACGCACTGGCCAAGGTCACGCAATTACTCATCCAGACATTAATGCGCCAGATTATGAAATCAAAGGACAAATTCTACACATGGTGACTAATCAATGCCAATTTAGTGGTGCGCCGAAGGAAGATCCAAATGAACATCTACGTACCTTTAATAGGATCTGCACACTATTTAAAATACGAGAAGTGGAGGATGAACAGATATATCTCATGTTATTTCCCTGGACTTTAAAGGGAGAAGCCAAAGATTGGTTGGAATCGTTACCTGAAGGGGCGATTGATACATGGGATGTTTTAATTGACAAATTTCTTAAACAATTCTTTCCTGCATCTAAAGCCGTAAGACTTCAAGCAGAAATTGTTACGTTCACACAGAAACCAAATGAAACTCTATATGAGGCGTGGACAAGATATGGAAAGTTATTAAGAGGATGTCCGCAACATGGTTTAGACACCTGTCAAATAGTACAAATATTCTACCAAGGATGCGACATCACTACAAGAAAAGACATAGATATAGCAGCTGGTGGTTCTATTATGAAGAAAACCGAAACTGATGCTTACAAAATTATTGATAATACTGCTTCCCACTCACATGAGTGGCACCAAGAAAAAGATATCATTAGTTCCTCTAAAGCAGCTAGAGCCGATTCTAGCCATGACTTAGATTCCATTTCCGCAAAGATAGATACTGTGGAGAGACGAATGGAAAAGATGACTAAAGATATTCACTCAATACGAATTAGTTGTGAGCAGTGTGGAGGACCACATTTGACAAAAGATTATCTCAGTATTGAATTAACAATGGAACAAAGAGAGAATATTTCATACATAAACCAAAGGCCTGGAAATAATTATCAGAATAATTATCAACCGCCAAGACCGATTTACAATCAAAACCAGAATTATAACCGAAATATTCCATACAACAACCAACAAGGTCCTAGCAATCAACAAGTATCCAATAATACTTACAACCAGCAAAGACCAAATTTTCAAAACAAACCACCACAACAAACCGATGATAAAAAGCCGAATTTAGAAGATATGATGACAAAGCTAGTTGAAACTCAAACACAGTTTTTCACATCTCAGAAACAAACCAATGAACAAAATGCTCAAGCATTTAGAAATCAACAAGCTTCTATTCAAAATCTGGAACAAGAAGTAAGTAACCTAGCAAGGTTAATAGGTGAAAGAAAACCGGGAAGTTTACCAAGCGATACAAATGCTAACCCCCGGAATGAAACAGCTAAAGCCATTACCACAAGAAGTGGTACAACACTTAAACCACCTGAAATACCTGTAACTTCTGATGAAACTATTCCTACTCCACAAGAACCACAACCTGATCAAGATAAGGAAAAAGAACCGGTAGTTGAAAAGGTTAATGAAGATAACACAGTTAAGGATAAACCTTATGTTAAACCATACCAACCACCACTTCCTTATCCGAGTAAAATGAAGAAAGAAAAACTTGAAGCCGAGCAATCCAAATTCTTGGATATGTTTAAACAGATAAATGTAAATCTTCCTTTCATTGATGTGATTTCAGGAATGCCTAGATATGCTAAATTCTTGAAAGATCTAATCTCAAATAGAAAGAAAAAGGAAGAACTCTCGGCTGTTACTATGAATGCTAATTGTTCAGCAGTGCTGTTGAATAAGATACCAGAAAAACTATCTGATCCAGGAAGTTTCACAATTCCATGTTTTCTGGGTAGTCTTAGTTCAATAGAAGCATTAGCAGATTTAGGTGCTAGTATAAATCTAATGCCGTATTCACTATACACTAAACTAGACCTTGGAGAATTAAAACCAACCAGAATAAGCATACAACTAGCCGATAGATCAATAAAATATCCTAGAGGGATAATGGAGAACATGCTAGTTAAAGTTGGTACTTTAGTATTTCCAGTAGATTTTATTGTTTTGGACATGGAAGAAGATTCTCAAGTTCCTCTCATATTAGGAAGACCATTCTTAAACACGGCTAAAGCAATGATAGACGTGTTCGGTAAGAAACTGACCCTAAGTATAGAGGATGAGAGTGTTACCTTTTCAGTTGATAGAGCAATGCAACAACCACAATCTGCAGATGATACATGTTATTATATTCAAACTATAGATGCACATGCAGAATTATTAGAAGAATTTCCAGAATTACAAGGAACAGGAGAATGTTATTTAGGAGAAGGTAATGAACCAATTGATGAAGATGAAATGTTAGCTACACTTATAGCTAATGGATATGAACCAACAACAGAAGAAATTCAAATGCTAAAAGAAGAAGACAGATATCGATATAAATCATCGATAGAAGAACCTCCGAAATTAGAGTTAAAGCCACTTCCAAACCATTTGGAATACGCTTATTTACATGGTGAATCTGAATTACCTGTAATAATATCGTCTTCTCTTACTGAAAATGAGAAATCACAACTCATTTCTATGTTGAAAGCTCATAAACCAGCCATTGCATGGAAGATTCATGATATTAAAGGAATAAGTCCTTCGTATTGCACACATAAAATCCTTATGGAAGAAGGTCATAAAACGTATGTGCAATGCCAACGAAGACTAAATCCTAATATGCAAGATGTAGTTAAGAAAGAGATTATTAAACTGCTAGATGCAGGTTTGATATATCCAATTTCTGATAGTCCGTGGGTAAGCCCAGTTCAATGCGTACCTAAGAAGGGTGGCATGACTGTCATTACAAATGAGAAAAATGAGCTTATTCCTACTAGGACTGTAACAGGATGGCGTGTATGTATTGATTATAGAAAATTAAATGACGCCACCAGAAAAGATCACTTTCCCTTACCTTTCATAGATCAAATGTTGGAAAGATTAGCCGGAAATAGTTACTATTGTTTTCTAGATGGATTTTCCGGATATTTTCAAATTCCAATAGCACCCGAGGACCAAGAGAAAACCACATTCACGTGCCCTTATGGTACTTTTGCTTACAAAAGAATGCCATTTGGACTTTGTAACGCCCCTGCAACCTTTCAAAGGTGTATGATGGCGATTTTTCATGACATGATAGAAGAATGCATGGAAGTATTCATGGATGACTTTTCAGTCTTCGGTGATACATTTAAATCATGTCTAGTTAATCTGGAACGAATGCTAATTAGATGCGAAAAATCAAATCTAGTACTTAATTGGGAGAAATGCCATTTCATGGTTAAAGAAGGCATCGTTCTTGGACATAAAATTTCAAAAGAAGGGATTGAAGTGGATAGAGCTAAAGTAGATGTAATTGCTAAACTTCCACATCCCACCAATGTTAGAGGAGTTAGGAGTTTTCTAGGGCATGCCGGTTTTTACCGACGTTTTATAAAAGATTTTTCTAAAATTGCCACTCCTATGAATAAACTCCTAGAAAAGGATGCGCCATTCATCTTTTCAGATGAGTGTATCAAATCTTTTAATATTCTTAAAGAAAAACTCACTAATGCACCAATCATGATAACACCAAATTGGAATCTACCATTTGAACTAATGTGCGATGCAAGTGATTTTGCAATGGGAGCCGTTTTAGGACAAAGGATTGAAAAACGATTTCAACCTATATATTATGCTAGTAAGATATTACAAGGAGCACAAACAAACTATACAACTACTGAAAAAGAACTCCTTGCTATTGTCTTTGCTTTTGACAAATTTCGATCATATCTCGTTCTAGCAAAAACGGTGGTCTATACCGACCATTCTGCTCTTAGATACCTATTTTCAAAACAAGATGCTAAACCAAGATTAATCCGTTGGATCTTACTCTTACAAGAGTTTGATATTGAAATCCGAGATAAAAGAGGAGCAGAAAATCTCGCCGCTGATCATCTTTCTCGTCTTGAAAATCCCGAATTAGAAGTTCTGAATGAATCGGCCATACAAGACAACTTTCCTGATGAATATCTATTGAAGATAGATTATAAAGAAATCCCATGGTTTGCAGACTATGCAAACTACTTAGTTTGTGGATTCCTTGAAAAAGGATTATCGTACCAAAGACGAAAGAAATTCTTCAGTGATATAAAACACTATTTTTGGGAAGATCCACATCTGTTTAAAAGTTGTCCCGATGGAATAATGCGCCGATGTGTATTTGGAGATGAAGCTAGTAAAATTTTAAACCATTGTCACACAGGACCAACAGGAGGGCATTATGGGCCTCAACTAACAGCAAGAAAAGTTTATGAAGCTGGATTCTATTGGCCTACAATTTACAAAGACGCACACCTTCTTTGCAAATCCTGTGATGCATGTCAAAGGGCCGAAAAAATAAGTCAACGTGATGAAATGCCACAAAATGTCATCCAAGTATGTGAAGTATTTGACATTTGGGGTATTGACTTTATGGGTCCATTTCCAAAATCTCATAATAATCTATATATACTCGTAGCCATTGATTATGTATCTAAATGGGCGGAAGCACAAGCTCTCCCAACTAACGATGCACGAGTTGTAGTCAACTTTTTAAAACGTCTTTTTGCAAGGTTTGGAACACCGAAAGCTTTAATAAGTGATCGGGGTACTCATTTCTGTAATAATCAACTTGAGAAAGTTCTTAAAAGATATGGAGTAACTCATAAAATCTCCACCGCATATCATCCACAAACAAGTGGACAAGTTGAAAATACCAACCGAGCTTTAAAACGTATTCTAGAGAAAACCGTAGGATCAAATCCGAAGGAATGGTCCATTAAATTGGAGGATGCACTCTGGGCTTTTAGAACAGCCTACAAAACTCCAATTGGAACCACACCTTTTAGACTTGTTTATGGAAAAGCATGTCATCTTCCAGTAGAAATTGAACACAAAGCATTTTGGGCTTTGAAGACATGTAATCTTGATTTACATGAAGCCGGACGTCTACGATTAAGTCAACTAAATGAATTAGAAGAATTAAGACATGAAGCATACGAAAATTCGTTAATCTATAAAGAAAGAACGAAGAAATGGCATGATAAAAGAATCAGAAGTTCAAAAGAATTTAAAGAAGGAGACAGAGTTCTTCTTTTCAATTCACGATTCAAGCTATTTCCTGGAAAATTGAAATCAAGATGGTCTGGACCATTCATAGTCAAAAGAGTTTTCCCATACGGAACGATAGAATTAATAAATTCAAATGGGATTGAATTTAAAGTTAATGGTCACAGAGTTAAACATTACATACATGGTCCGATGGAAGTCGACAACGAAGTTAATCACAATTTCGACACCACAGCTAACTAAGTGTAGGGAGAATCAAGTCTTTAAAGGATAATATGTATTTCTGTTAGAGTTAGATTGTCTGTTTTCGTGTAGTTCTCGAAAATGGAACCCGAATGGTCTTTCCCTAGCAGACCCTAAAGAACTAGTCTTCTCCCCCCATTCTGAATTTTTATTTTTTTTAGGTTTCTACGAAATGAAGACTGCCTGTGAACTAAACCATGGTCTAATGCTACACGCTTTGATCACTAAACGTAATAATGACATACTACCGAGCGAATTAGTATCAGTAATCAGAGAAAGAATGGACGGAGTTAGAAAAGAATCCAGATGTGAAGATAATAAGTTACAATTTGGTAAAGTAAAATCAAAATCCGCAGCGAAAAGAAGAGCACGACACCTAGAACGATGTCACAAATGCGGAAAATGGTCACATGGAGGTAAATGTTCAAATAATCAAACCTATTCAAATACCGAATTTGTTACTTTATGCAGAGACGGACCGTTCATATGTTTAGAAGAAAAGACACTGAATGCTCGAGGTTACGCCTATGTAGCCATGGAAAACCAATTAAACCGACTATCTTATGAATGGGATAGATCATATAACTAAGAAATCTATTTCACAGGTATGTCTGTACAGTTTTTATTTTTATTTTTATTTTTAACCTTTTGATAATAAACGCTAATTTGTTCGCTAAAAAGTATTAAATTGGTATTGAATAAAATTAGGTTTGGCGACCGAAATTATTGATATCATTCAAAAATTTATTACATCACTGCGAAATTTAACGTTTATTCTTAAGGTATAAATATCTTTAATCAATCAACCCAAAATATTTCAAAAATTCGTCATGAGTTAAATTAGGTCTTGGAACCGAAATTACTTTACCGAAAAGAGGGGCGCATATTTTTGATAATATTTGATTTATTAAAGTGGGATAAAAAGACAAAAAGATTTTTAATTTTATTTTTACCATGTTTTTAAAATTAATATTTAAATCTTAAATTAATATTGTAAACTTTGTAAAAACAATATATTTAAAATTGTAAATATTTGAAAAATTAATATAAGTTTGATATGAATTTATGAATTTTTAAATTAAGTTTGGTGTGAATTTTTAAAATATAAAATTTTTAATTTTATGCATTTCAAATTTTAAGTTTGGTGTGAATTTTTAATATTAATTTTGAATTTCATATTTAAGTTGTGTGAATTTAAAAACAAAAATTTACTTTATCTCATTAAGTTAAGAATATGATTTTTAAAATTCGTCGTAAGTTGAAGACTAGGTCTTTGAACCGAAATTGCTTTACCCGAGGGAGGGACGAGAACTTTTATTATCATTATTTTTAATCTTATTGATTTAAAGTATGCCAAAAACATTAAAAAACCCAAAAATCTTAGCTTTTAAAACAATCGCTACAAAAAGACAAATTTTAAAATTTTGTCGAAGGACGGACTAGGACATCGATCCGAAACGACCTCGTCCTAAATAACAAGGGAAACAAAATTTTAAAATTAATTACTTAATTGTTTTAATAAATTAATGATTTAAAAAAAAAAAAAAAAAAAAAAAAAAACACTTCGCGAGTCGCGGAGTTTGGAGGGTAAATCCCCGCGACTCGCGGGAAGACCGGATTACAGAAAAAAAAAATAAGAGCTGCAAACTGATCAGATTCACTCTCCCACCCAAACAAACTGCGAAAAAAAACCCCGAAAATACACCCAAAAACACCCCAAAAATCCCAATTTTTAACCGTTAATCACCAAATCTTTTGCTAAAATCATGTTGAGAAGGATGCTATCTAAGAATTACTCAAGAAAAACGGTAAATTTCTACACCTAAACACCATTTAATTCGAAATTTGGTGTTCTTGAGCTATTTTTTCCCCAATTTGATTTTGATGCTTTTTAGTGTAATTAGACTTAAATTGTTTATGTATTATGCTTGTATAACCTAGATTGATGCTGTTTAACATGATTAGAAGCCTTAAACTTCAAATTTTGAATAATCTAGGGTTTGTGTTCTTGAGCAAATTTGGGGCTTTTTGATATAAACAGGTTATGGCCGATTTTTGTCATGAATTGTTGCTAAATTGAGTAGTGTAACATGTCTAGGTAGTTAAATGATTCAAACTTTGAGCCTAAACATGATTTTGAGAATTAAAGTGGACTTTTTCAAGTCTAAAATTCATGAACTTGATTTTTGAAAGATAATGCCATTTGAGACTTGTTTAATTGCTAGTAATGATTATTTTGACATGTTATTTGAGTTGAATGCTTATGAACTTGGCGAAAATTTTCGTATATGCTTATTTGAAAAAGTGTAGATTTGATAAAAATGTGAAAATAAGCTTAAGTTTGATATAAATTGATAATGTCATTGTAATTATTTTGATTGATGATTTTGCTGACACTAATGCATATTTGGATGCACAAAATTTGTGTTTGATGTGTTTTGCAGAATGAAAGGGGTGAATCTTCATCCCAAGCCCGCAATGCTCCTGCTGAGAATTTAGAACAACAGGAGGTGGATAACTACTACAAGCAGGATGTACCTCATCCAGTCATGACCTTTTCCGATATGCATTTGGAAGAGTTGCACCCGAACCTGAGATTTGACAGACTTTGGATAGATTATCCAAAATATCAACGGGGTTTGCATACTCTTCACTCTAAGGTTGTTGAGGTACCGAGGGTCATAGAATGGGGACCCTTAGAAGCTGTAGAATTGGCCGGGCCAATTAGGGAATTACTTGTACAGAGGTATGGTAATTCTTCTTTTAATGACTGGATATGTTTATTCACCATACGTAGACCTGTATATAAAGTATGGTGTGAAGAATTGTTATGTAGTATAGAGTTAAATGATCGGGTAGCTAGTTTAACCGATCGTTCTTTTATTAGATTTTTGTTAGGCGGTTCGATGCGCCACATGTCTTTACTGGACATGGCTCAGGCTTTACGTATATATACGCCTGAGGAGTTAGCGTCTGCCGATTGTAGAGGATTGATACTAAACGGTAGAAAGATAGATGAGAATTTTGATACACACGGTGTGTGGAGTCAAATGACAAGCCATCACCGTTTCAAAGGGGGAAACTACTCTTATTTGGATATAGATAGAGCCGAATTAAGAGTGATACATAGGTTTTTAGCTAATTCGATTACACAAAGGGGTAAGAACAAAGAAAAAGTAAATGAACAAGATTTGTTTTACCATATGTGTATTCGAGACCCACAGAGCGCTGTAAGTATACCATATTGTGTGGGTTATTATTTATCAGCTATGGTTCGGGGGATGCGACCACATAGCATAATAGGAGGTGGAATTTTTATTACTTTGATTGGTGAATATCTCGGTGTGGATATAAGTCGGGGGGGATTATTAGTAGAAGAACCAGAACCCCGCGATACTATAGGTTTAAATGTATATCATGGTGCGAAAGTTTTGAAGAGGCGAAATAACGCCGCAGTACGATACCATGGTAGACATCCACAGGTGGAGAGAAACCAGCAGCAAGGTAATGTAGGAGGGGGGAATGAGATGCAAGAAATGCATAGGTTTATAGCTTCTCAGGAATACGAAAATGCTAGACAGAGAGCATTTGAAGATTGGCAAGTTCATCAGAACCAGATCATAGCTCATTGCCAACATATAGGTAGAAACTATATTCCTACACCGAAACCCATCTTCCCTCCTTGGTCTATAGAGATGCAGCCACCATATCCTACGTATGACCCTGCCGAAGCATTCTATAGCACTTATGGTTATGCCTGGAACCCCTATTGGTACCAATATCATCCTTAGTTTACTTATTATTTTTTTTTTATTTTGTAATTTGTAATTATTGATACATTTAATATTTTTGTTAATATTGTAATCATTTTTATAATTATCTAACTTTTATTCTTAGATTTTAATAATTTTTGAATGTGGGGTAATATACCAAACTTCAAAAATATGTATATATGTTTGCAGTTTATCTTATGTACACAACAGGGTAAAACAACGCATTTTCAAAGACTGTCATTAAGTTCAGCAAAAGCAACTAATTTTGACGACAAGATGCAAAATATATGTGAAATAACAACAAGACGGAATGAACAAATGATGTGCACCATTTATCATTCAACAAACAAACGCCAATATATTTGGAAACTTTGGTAAAAATTTAATCATTTTCACACAAATCACCCTCAATAATTTAAATTGTTACTGATTTCTTGCAAATGAGGGCATTGCAAGATCTTAAGTGTGGGAAGGGATTAAATTCTTTCGGATTTTAAAATTTTTATATTAAACACTTGGTTACCATTAAAAATACTAGTAAAGCAGTAGTTGTATTAGAATCTAGTGCTCTCTGATAAAAAAGAACAGCCCTAGTCTTATATACTGACTACCCAATTCTAGTAAAATTTTTCAAAATTTTCAATTAAATGAATTCAAAATCATGTTTATACATATTTATGAACGATAAAACTAGGTTTTAACACCGAAATTATTGTTACCTCGGAAAGGACATAAATTGAGAAACAAACTAAAATGTTAAAATTCATTTAAAATGGAATAGAGGACGATAAAAAGGAAAATAAAAGCCAAGTGTGGGAAAATTTACCAAGTTATTTTAAACATATGTCACATATATCTGTAACAAATAACTGAAAATACTTTTGCTTTGGACTAAACTAAACTGTTTTACCCGATGAAAGAAAAGAAGAGATGGATCTACACGATGAATCAATTCCATCATTAAAAGGAAGTAAAGTCTTTCGAAAAAGACACGCGCTTCTTGATTTAGGTCATGAAGTTGTCGTCCAGACCAGCTGTAGGTTGACGAAAAATCTAGAAAAGTCATCACTAAAATCAGCAGGAAATCCACGGACCTCGGCATTAAACAGGGTCGCCAAGTGGTCAGATTTATCCTAACCATGAGAAGGATTTATCTCGTATAATGGGGGGGCACCATGCAAATTAGCTGGATAAGACTAATGAATCAGATCCCCAGAAAGGATAATCTCCTTAAAGATTAAAAATCAGCTTTTAAGACTGATATTACTCAATCCTAGAGATTGACCTTAAAGATTGAGAATTACAAACTCATGGAATTCGATGATATCTAAACTCGAGCTTAAACGAGAAAATATTTTGATCAAAATTACAAACCGATTTGTTTTCTGAAAACCCTATTTTCAATGCGTTCATTACCATTGAACGTAAAATCCTAGGAATTCACCTGGAATTCATTAGGTCACCTGAACTAAATCGGGTGTCAACCGTAAGAAAGGTGGTTGCATAGTGGTCAAAGACAGGACCTTGTGCCAGACCGAAAAATTATAAGGGTGAGCTTTACTATTGCTCCTACCAAGGATAGTAATTGCGTCCGACACGTTATAGACCATAATCAAAAGCATGTCACGGGACATTGCCTTAACAGTTGCTTGTTCAACGCTTTCCTTTACAACCGGACGGTAGTTTGCCGAAAGGTAATATACGGAACAAGTAAACTGGACGTGTTGCTTTCCTAATACAAGGTTAGCAAGTGGGTGACACAAAACCGCAAGTTTTGAGCTAAAATTTTCAAATCTGAAACCCACCAAACCCACAAAAATATTTTGCAAACACCGGTAAAGGGTTATCCCGGAAAACTTATCTAGGGTAAAAACTAGATTTAATTTTCAAAAGATCAAATGTTTTCATAAAGATCCAATTTCCTTAATGGATCTAAATTTTTATAGTCATGTGGGACTGTAAACCATATCATTACTACCATTGTTTATACCGCCGTATAGAAATCACTGATGTACAAAGTGTGAAGAATAAAGAAGTGATTCTAGTGTTTCAAGACGATATTGCTTGAGGACAAGCAACGCTCAAGTGTGGGAATATTTGATAATGCTAAAAACGAACATATATTTCATAGCATTATTCCTCAAGAAAGACAAGCTTTTAGTTGCAATTGTTCTATTTACAAGTGATAATCGTTTAAATAATAAAAGGTGAAGACAAAAGACAGATTCGACGAATTGAAGACGCAAACGACCAAAAAGCTCAAAAGTACAAAAGATAATAAAAAAGGTTCCAATTATTGATAAGAAACGTCTCGAAATTACAAGAGTACAAGATTCAAAACGCAAAGTACAAGATATTAAATTGTACGCAAGGACGTTCGAAAATCCGGAACCGGGACCAGAGTCAACTCTTAACGCTCGACGCAACGGACTAAAAATTACAAGTTAACTATGCATATAAATATAATATAATATATAATTAATTATATTAATTATATATATATTATATATATATATTATAAAACCGTCGGCAGAGAAACTCCAAGGGTGTGAGCTGTAAATACATCCTCCGCGACTCGCGGAGTTTGAAGAGCATTTTGCCGCGAGTCGCGAAGCCCCAAAAATCACCTCTGGCTATAAAGCAAACCGAATTCTGATCAAAATTTCATATTCTATTTTCTCTCTTCTCTCATATATACGATATATATATATATATAATTTATATTTTAATTTTAATTTTAATTATAATTCTAATAATAAGGGTATGTTAGCGAATGTTGTAAGGGTGTAAGTCGAAATTCTGTCCGTGTAACGCTACGCTATTTTTAATCATTGTAAGTTATGTTCAACCTTTTTATATTAATGTCTCGTAGCTAAGTTATTATTATGCTTATTTAAAACGAAGTAATCATGATGTTGGGCTAATTACTAAAATTGGGTAATTGGGCTTTGTACCATAATTGGGGTTTGGACAAAAGAACGACACTTGTGGAAATTAGACTATGGGCTATTAATGGGCTTTATATTTGTTTAATTAAATGAAAGT
Source organism: Rutidosis leptorrhynchoides (assembly GCF_046630445.1). Classification (NCBI taxonomy): domain Eukaryota; kingdom Viridiplantae; phylum Streptophyta; class Magnoliopsida; order Asterales; family Asteraceae; genus Rutidosis; species Rutidosis leptorrhynchoides. The sequence continues at coordinate 322,349,412 of NC_092335.1, read as the reverse complement.
TTGTTAATGTTAATATAAAGATTTACAATTGGGCGTCCCTATAAATTACCATATACACTCGATCGGACACGATGGGCGGGGTATTTATATGTACGAATAATCGTTCATTTAACCGGACACGGAAATGGATTAATAGCCACTAGAATAATTAAAACAGGGGTGAAATTACATTCAAGGGTAATTGGTGTAATTGTTAGCAAAGTAGTAAAACCTTGGTTTACACGCAGTCGATAACCTGGTGTATTCATTAAACAAAGTATTAAAACCTTGTTACAATTCGAATCCCCAATTAGTTGGAATATTTAACTTCGGGTATAATAATAATTTGACAAGGACACTTGCAATTTATATTTATGACTGATGGACTGTTATGGACAAAAACCAGACGGACATATTAAATAATCCAGGACAAAGGACAATTAACCCATGGGCATAAAACTAAAATCAACACGTCAAACATCATGATTACGGAAGTTTAAATAAGCATAATTCTTTTATTTCATATTTAATTTCCTTTATTTTATATTTAATTGCACTTCTAATTATCGCACTTTTATTTATTGTTATTTAATCGCACTTTTAATTATCGTACTTTTTAATTATCGCAATTTTATTTTATCGCATTTTTATTATTCGCAATTTCATTATCGTTATTTACTTTACGCTTTAATTTAAGTCTTGTATTTATTTTATATTTTACATTAGGTTTTAACTGCGACTAAAGTTTTAAAATCGACAAACCGGTCATTAAACGGTAAAAACCCCCCTTTATAATAATAATATTACTTATATATATATTTGTATTTTTATAAAAGTAAACTAATATAGCGTTGAGCTTTGTTTAAAGATTTCCCTGTGGAACGAACCGGACTTACTAAAAACTACACTACTTTACGATTAGGTACACTGCCTATAAGTGTTGTAGCAAGGTTTAGGTATTTCCCATCCGTAAAAATAATAAAACTTGTGTAAAATTTCGTCGAATTTCGTATTAAAAATAAACACTATTTCGTACCCCTCGCGACACACATCAGCATTCTTTTTAGACAAAGCTTTAAGGGTTCGTGAATCCGAGGCCAACCCTACACTTATTCAATGTCGTCATATGTATTTTTACTACAAAATACAGTATGGTGAGTTTTCATAGCTCCCTTTTTATATATATATTTTTGGGCTGAGAATACATGCGTATTTTATAATTGTTTTACGAAATGGACACAAGTACTAAAAACATATTCTACGTTGAGTTGTACCACTTTACATATTTTTCCCTAATAGCTTGGTAACTAATATTTACATGTTGTAAGAGCATGTAAGTGCGAATCCTATTGATAGATCTATCAGGTTTGACAACCCCAACCGGGCTAGTCGCTCTAGTATCGTAAACGGTTGCATAGTACTTCGTTTTTACTACACTTGGTACAGTGTAGGGAGATTTCATAATAAAGGGAATATGCCACATTAATCGTTAAGTATGGTTACCGAAGCGCTCAACAACTTATAGAATACTTTTATACACTTGCGAGTGTACATATATTTATAAACGGAAATCTTGTGGTCTATTAATATATTGAAATGATTGTTACGATAAACCTATGAACTCACCAACCTTTTGGTTGACACTTTTAAGCATGTTTATTCTCAGGTATGAAAGAAACCTTTCGATGTGCATTTTCTCATTTTAAAGATATTACTTGGAGTCATTCATGGCATATAGAGGTCAGAACCTCGTAATGGGACCAACGGTTGAAGACTTCGTCCAGATGGATTAGGACGGATCACTACAGGTGGTATCAGAGCGGTGGTCTTAGCGAACTAGGTCTTGCAATAGGGTGTCTAACTGATAGTTGTTTAGATGCATTAGTGAGTCTGGACTTCGACCGTGTCTGCATGTCAAAAGTTTTGCTTATCATTTCTAGTCGGAAATCATCTGCTTTTCATTCTTAGGAAATTACCTGCTCATTATTCTTAGTCTAGACATGTTTTACTGCATTGACTGCATGAATAGTGTATAAACAAAATTCATATCTTAGCGTATCTATTATTGTTACCTTTGTCTGACAGTTTCCGTAGATTCCTCCGTAACTTATGGGATTTTAGTATTATATATGCATATGTAAATTATGTATTGCAGGGTACTAATCTACATCCTATATTCTACTTCTTATTGAAAATCCTTCATCTGATCGTACGAGATGAATCCCTCAACCAGTTCGAGTCCCTCAGATTTTGATAGATATTCCGATAGTTATTCCGACAGCTATTCCGACATGGATAATCACCTAAGCTCCGAAAGCAGTGTCATCAGAATGTATCAACCAATCAGCCATCCCCAATTCATCTGATGGGTTCGTAAACGACATAACCGATGGAAACCCGAAGAAGGCGATCCCTTTCACCAACCGAATACACCTCTTGGCGAAGAACCTAAAGCACTTACCGGTGAACCCATTCGAAACACCACTTTCTCCCTCACTTCCAGAGTATCTCTCCCCGATTATATTCTATCTGAAATTCTAAACCTTATTCATTCGCACGTTCCTACCGACAATCATTCCGGAGTAATAAGTCAACGAGCTTCGTGCCCGAGTTGTAGCCTTGGAAAGTATAGTGCAAAACATACCAGCTTCAGCAACATCACCGGCACCAACAGCACCAGTACCATCAACAATCCATGCCTCGACGTCTTATTCTATACCTCGAGTATAATCATCGTTCTACGTATCGTTCTACATCATTTATCCTCGTTCGACATGGCGATTATGTAATCTCTAAAGTTTTGGAGATTATTCATTTCAGTTCCAACCGAAAATCAGATGAGATTAATATTATATTAACTCGTTAAATCCATGATTACATCTGAAGAAAATATATCTGTATATATATTTTCGTAAGGATTGTAATTAAAAATTCTTTTGTACAAACTGTTAATGGTAAAAATATTTTAACGGGTAGGTAATACCCGAGAAATATTCAGATTTCACATTAATAAGTTACACTGTACATTCTTCGAAGCTGATTCAACAGTCATTTACTATCTACTTACATCTACCGATATACGTATCCGTTCACCGCAGAATAACCCTTTTCATTCAATTTCATATTTGAATTTTGATCTATCAGAATCCAACAAGTGGCATAATGAAGAAAACATTGGACAAAATAAAACTTGTTAGAAACAAACAATTTAACTATGAGAAGAATTTTGTTAAGAATCCACGCTAACTGTTCCTAGCTAACTGGTTACATTTTATTTATCGCAATTTACATTCTCGCAATTTCATTTATCGTCATTTAATTTCTGTTATTTACTTTACGCACTTTATTTATCATCATTTAATTTCTATTATTTATTGTACGCACTTTAAATATCGGGACACGTATACAAGGTTTTGACATATCATATCGACGCATCTATATATATTATTTAGAATAACCAGACACTTTATATGCAGTAATGCTGGAGTTAGCTATACAGGGTTGAGGTTGATTCTACAATAATATATATAGTTTGAGTTGTGATCGAGTCTGAGACATGTACACGGGTCACGATAAGTATTAATTAATTCGAAAATTATATATTAAACTATATATGAATTATTGAACTGTTACCTGTGGACTATCAACTGAGGACTACCAATATTGGAAAATTAAAATGAATTAAAATATTGATTATAACAAATGAAACTAAAAAAAAAAAAAAACTTCTTCAAGTTTGCCACTTGATTTCATCTTAAACCTCGTTTGTATCTCGACGATTACAATCTGCGTTCAAACCTTTCATGATTCTTGAAAACACCTCAATCGAGAGGATGAACCAACCGCACTTTATCTACGGAAGAAAAGATTGATGCATATTGTTATGCACCTGAAAACACTCGGAACCTGAGTAAACGTTTAAACCGTATATGTGCTAGCTCTTTTGGCATTGATATTACCGAAAATAACATTGCAATTCCTTTTCAAAGTAGCGAATTTTGTCACAGCTCCAGCAAGTCAACTTCGAATTTTCGTTCGAAATAACCTTATTATAACTTTGATATATAAATACGTGCTCTTTTATTGTTATCGGAGAACTTTTTATATTCCATCTAATTACCAGCAATCTCGTTACTCTTTGGTTCAAATCTCTACGAAAAATCACTATATTTATCTATTGAAGTCTTATCATGAACTCATAGGTATCTTGTAACGATAATTACCATACCAAGTACCGGAAGGCATCAATCGATAATCTCGAAATTCTCAGCAATTCTACGACAACAATTTATATATATATATATGTATATATATATATATATATATATATATATATATATATATATATATATATATATATATATATATATATATATATATATATATAACTTCTATCTCCTGTAATTACAAATTTCAATTCTGAATTTCTGAAAAGTGCTTTAGTTTATGAATCAGTTTCCTGAGTTTTGAAAAAGCTGATGAAGCAATGAAAACTGAAGACTACCTTAACAGTCAAAAGTTTGATGATAAAGAATGGAGTGTTGGAAAAGCTCAAAGATTTTGATACTGAAAAATGAATTGAGCAAATCATGAAAGAGACTCTGAACAAGGACTAAACTTGTACATAAAAGAATCCCGATGATTCCGTTTCTGATGAAATCTTTAGCGAAAAGCTTACTCCTTAACCACTCTAAATCATCGTGAATGAATTTCTTCATCACAATTTGGTTCTGAAATTCTAAGATATCATCGTACCTTTCTTTATTAATATCCTCAATATTTCTGAAGATATCTTCATAAATATTCTCGTTCGATATTAATTATCTCTCTGCGCTATCCGTATTATATCATAAAAGGAAACTGTTTTAGTTTCTATATTCTGCAAACCTTTGAATTTAAAATATGAATGTTTTTGAAGTAGTGTTGGGAACTGATGCATGAGTTAGTATAATATAATGACACTTGATTAACGTGATTATATTATAGTAAGTCATGCTGAGTTTCTAATGGAACGTGATGATTCACAGATTATAACATCATCATGAGCCATGTTACACGACTCTTACATTTTATCGAATATATAAACATATCAAGAACGTAATTTCTTGATAGTCCTATCTTTTCTCTTGAACTCTGGTAATTTAACAATTCAAGATCATGCTATTACAATTTCTCTCTTAGAATGTTAGTCATGTTCATTCGAAACTTCATACCTACGAATTCTTGACCATTTTTCGTTTGACTTAAAGTCGAGAAGAGAAAATAAAAGGATGGAACTCCGTAATATAAAGGAAATGAAGAGGGTGGATTTATAGTGAAATATCCGACATAACAATCAAAACAGATTATCGCATTTAACCAAAGATGATCATAATTTCCTTAATTTACGAAGAACCAAATCTTATTACCCTGATTTTCTCTAAATCCCTTAAATTTCAAAAATCAACTGTGACTACGACACCGGTTAAGTCAAACTTACATTTACTCATTTCCCTCTTTTGTGATAGCTTCATTTGTACTCTTCGAATAATCGAATTGTTCAATCCATATTACTCAATGATGATAAAACTCTATTTATCAACTCATATTCGTCATTAAAACATTTTTATTGTTATCCATGACCACCTCACTCAAATTTCGGGACGAAATTTCTTTAACGGGTAGGTACTGTGACGACCCGAAAATTTCCGACCAAATTTAAACTTAATCTTTATATGTTTCCGACACGATAAGCAAAGTCTGTAATATTGAGTCTTAAAATATTTTTTTTAATTTGTTTACATGAATTCATTGACCTTTAACTGTTTCCGGCGATTCATGAACCTATAAACGCAATATGGAAATTTACATGTAATTAACTATACGTATACATAATTAGCTATTGTAAAAGAAATATAGTAGAGAACTGGCATACGATTTAGTTATTAAGAAAGATAAATTAAAATAACTAAACCTGTTATTAATGGATTTCGAACATAATTTGTCAATGATTAACAAAGTAGAAATTGTATAATGTTATACTTTGAGTTTAAATTGTTTTAATGTATAATTAATACATCTATCTAAGTAATGAATCTGGATATGTAAAACCTAAGTATACATAGTAATGTAAATATACATAAGATATATAAATATAATTATTACTATATGTATATTGATAAAATATATAAATATTAATAATATGTAATGTTAATATAGTTGCAAGTAAAATATAAATGTTATATTAATATTACTTTCAGTATTATCAGTAAATATTAATATTATTGTCTGTCTTATTATTATTATTATTATTATTATTATTATTATTATTATTATTATTATTTTATATTATATATATTATGTATTGATATAAAATTTAATACATGTAAATTATTGTATCTCAATTGTTACTTGTATTATCACTAGATGTTATTATCATCAGAAATCATTATTTTCATAATTATCAATATTATCATTATTTATTATTTCATCATTAATATTATTATTACCTTTATTATTATTGTAAATATATATATATATATATATATATATATATGTTATAGATATGGAATTTGATATATATATAGATTGTTATATTACTACTATTAATAGTATTATTATCATTAATAATAATATTATTAATATTATCATTTTTATCATTACTATCATTTTTACTAATATAATTATTATAGTTATCATTAGTATAAATTATTATTAAACCTATTATAAAAGATATTATTATTGTTATTATTAATGTTATCATAATAATATTATCATTATTATTAATATCTTTAACAAATATTATTAATTTTATTACTAATAAAATTGTATTATTAATAAGCTTGTTATTAATTAGTATTATTATTATTAATAATATATCTATTAATTTTTAACAAAATATATGATATATGAGCAGATATATAAAAAAAAAGCGTAATACCTACTTCCAATCCCTGTCATCTCTAATTTTTTTTTTTAGTTTTTCTATTCGTCTCGTGATATGCTGTCGAATTCAAAGTCATCACTATAAACCAAACTGAATAATCCATGTTACTGGACACTCAATTCATTCAATTATTTCCATATCATTGTCAATTATCAAATACATCTGTATTCGACTGATATATATATATATATATATATATATATATATATATATATATATATATATATATATATATATATATATATATATATATATATATATATAAACATTTCTTCTTTTCTCTTAAGTATATCAACAACCTTTCATCTTCATTAGAATCACCCCCACCCGCCATCACTAAACATCATCAAACAACACCACAACCACCTTGATCACCGTCTTTACAAACCGCCACCTATAGCCACCCGTCACCCCACTCTCCTTGATCATGAGTACCACCATCTAACTATTTTCTGATTTCGACAACCATCACTTAATGACATCACCTTCACCATAATAAACCGCCTCCATCACCAAGAAACCACCACCCTACTCTCTCTCTCTTCTCTCTCTCTCTCTCTTCATTTTCTTTTATTTATTTCTTCGTGATTGCATAAAAGCAACTCTTGTTGCAAACTGTTGTTTTCTGTTGCTGCTGGAACGTTGCAACTGATTAAACTGAATAACAAACTAGGATGATACGTAATATTAAAAGGTATAGAAAGATGAGGATGCTTGTAATGTTTGATGACAAATCGAAAATAGATTAAGATGTGGGTATTTTAAATAGATTAAAGATATTACTATATAGAGCATTATAGAGTTAATCAAGTGGAATGAGATAGAATTGGTGGCCGACAATAATGGGTACCAGCAAATGTTTTACTCCGTAATTATTTGAACAAGATTTCTTTTAGCCAAATTAATTATTAACGAGTTTATGAAGAATCTGTTTTATAGTTGGGCCATGAAACGAGTTTTTGTAATATATGTCGGGCCATGATCCAAATTACCGGTTGGGCTTCATCAGAATAATTGAGCTAAGCTTACAACATTCACCACCTTTGACGTTTTGATTTCTTTTATTATTTCTGCTGTTCGAACAGTGATACGTGTTAAATTGTTTCCTTCTTAAGATCAAAAATGAATTTATGATGAAGCTCAAAACGGAAGATGATGAAGACGTATAGAGTTGATGATAGGAAGAACGATTAGCTTATGATTATAGTGATGATACATAAATAATATCGATGATGAAGATGATAAAACGATTAATTAATGATGATGATGAACGAGAATGATGATGAATAGATTAGTTTAGGAAGAAGATAAATGGAAATAGGTTATATATATATTGGAGTCGTGATATTAATCAGAAAAACAAAATGGATTAGTTGGTTTGGTTGTTTGTGGGTAACTGAGAGGTCTCGGGTTCGATTCTCATCTAGATCATTCTTTTTAGACAAAGCTTTAAGGGTTCGTGAATTCGAGGCCAACCCTACACTTGTTCAATGTCGTCATATGTATTTTTACTACAAAATATAGTATGGTGAGTTTTCATAGCTCCCTTTTTATATATATATTTTTAGGCTGAGAATACATGCGTATTTTATAATTGTTTTATGAAATGGACACAAGTACTAAAAACATATTCTACGTTGAGTTGTACCACTTTGCATATTTTTCCCTAATAGCTTGGTAATTAATATTTACATGTTGTAAGAGCATGTAAGCGCGAATCCTATTGATAGATCTATTGGGTTTGACAACCCCAACCGGGCTAGTTGCTCTAGTATCGTAAACGGTTGCATAGTACTTCATTTTTACTATACTTGGTACAGTGTAGGGAGATTTCATAATAAAGGGAATATGCCACATTAATCGTTAAGTTTGGTTACCGAAGCGCTCAACAACTTATAAAATACTTTTATACACTTGCGAGTGTACATATATTTATAAACGGAAATCTTGTGGTCTATTAATATATTGAAATGATTGTTACGATAAACCTATGAACTCACCAACCTTTTGGTTGACACTTTTAAGCATGTTTATTCTCAGGTATGAAAGAAATCTTCCGCTGTGCATTTGCTCATTTTAAAGATATTACTTGGAGTCATTTATGGCATATAGAGGTCAGAACCTCGCAATGGGACCAACGGTTGAAGACTTCGTCCAGATGGATTAGGACGGGTCACTACATACAACTAGCATGCAATATATTCAAGTAGCCATTTATTCCTAAGTTAAGCATAATCTTATAGAGAAATCCTTTTGATCATTTAGAGGATGTGCAATTTTGAAATTCTGTCACATTGACTTAAAACACGTTAAGTTTTAAATGCACAATCCTCTTTTCTTAATGTTTGGTCATTAATTCTCATTTATCCTAAGATTACCCAACCTTTGACTTATCCCTCCTATAGATTTGCTAGATTTATTTACCATTCCTAGGTTTTCAACTATCTTAATGATTGACCTGGATATAGAGTAACTGGTTTGTATTCACTAGAATTATGACTAGATTTTAAAACAATATTATCTTTAAAACTATTTTTGTCATTTAAAGATCTTTTCAAATAATTGTTTTCATCACTTAAAATTTTGTTGAGTTGATTTACCTTTTGTAATTCTTTTTTCAACAATTTTACTTTGTCACAACTTCTAGTATACACAAATTTTACCGCTTTGTACTCATCTAGCAAATCTTCATAATTAGAAGGATATAATACATGTACCTCATTGCTTTGAACGCTTGAGCTTTCGCTTTCTTCTTCTTGATAACACGATTCAACCTCATCTTCACTATGAGCATCTTGACTTGGAGAGTATCTTGAACCCATGAAACAAAAGTCTTCATCTTCATCTTCATCTTCATCTCCATCTTGATCAACCAACCAATCCCCACCAAGACATTCAAGTCTTGTTACCTTTTCCTCAAACCCATTCTTCATCACGCAACTAGAGGCTCCTTCATCTTGAGGACATAGTGTATCCCAACATTCCTTTACACTTTCATATGAAAGCATTCTAATCCTTTCTTCACTAGGAAGAACTCTATGAAGTAGTGATATAGCATCAATTTTGAAATGTCCCGTTCATAAAAATTATAAACGTTTCATATTAATTGATTTCGTTGCGAGGTTTTGACCTCTATATGAGACGTTTAACAAAGACTGCATTTGTTTTTAAAACAAACCATAAACTTTATATTATCGATAATGGTTTAAAACCATAATGTAGATTATCAAGTAATGATAATCTGAAAGATAACGTTTTACACACGACCATTACATAATGGTTTACAATAATAATACACATCAATTTAAATCTCCGAATGCAGTTTTTAAACAATATATTACAAGCATGCTGACTCCAAATCTTGTCCTTAAATTAGAATGCAACAGCGGAAGCTCTTAATAATCACCTGAGAATAAACATGCTTTAAACGTCAACAAAAATGTTGGTGAGTTATAGGTTTAACCTATATATTTTTCAAATCATAATAATAGGCCACAAGATTTCCTTTCTCATAAATAGCCAACTGTATAAAAATCATTCATATGTTTAAACACCTGGTAACCGACATTAACAAAATGCATCTAGAATATCCCCAAAACACAACCACTCGTCTGTAGAGAAAAATCGAAGTACTAAATTAGTTCAAATGTTCTGACTGGGGCGTGTCAAAGCCCGTAGATCTACCTTTTGGATTCGCATTAATTAGTGGCAATTATAATAAACACTAATTCATGGGCTACCAAGTTCAACAAGGGCGATATCCGGTATAGCAATTCAACATAGAATGTAGTTTCAACTACTTGTGCCTATTTTGTAAATCATTTATAAAACTGCATGTATTCTCATCCCAAAAAGATATTAGATAATAAAAGTGGGACTATAACTCACTTTCACTGATTTCTAATTCATCGAGAATTAGACTTGGCCACGGGTCGATTCACGAACCTATAACAAATATATACATATATATCAAAGTATGATCGAAATATATTCACAACATTTTTTTATTACATTTTAATGATTTAAGTTTGTTAAGTTAACAGTCCAATGTTAGTAGTCCACAATTAGTTGTCCACAGTTAGTAGTACAGAAATAAATCAATATATTATCTCGAATCAATCCACGATCCAGTGTATACAAGTCTAAGACTCGATCACAACTCAAAGTATATATATTATTCTGGAACCAACCTTAACCTTGTATATCTAACTCGAGCATTACCGCATATAGAGTGTCTATGGTTGTTCCAAATAATATATATAGATGACATCGATATGATATGTCAAAACATTTTATACGTGTCTATGGTCTATTAAGATTACATAATAATATATGTTAAAATACATGTATAATACAATATAAGTTAGTTAAGTTATGGTTAGTATAGATTGTTACAAAGTTTCACGTAGCTAAAACAAGCAAAAATATCCAATATTGTTTTACCCATAACTTCTTCGTTTTAAATACGTTTTGAGTGAATCAAGTTGCTATGGTTTCATAATGAACTAAAATTTATGAAACTAAATATAAAAAGTATAAGTTTATAGTCGGAAACACAGGTTACAAGTCATTTTTAAAAGAGGTAGTCATTTTCGTCGAAAGAACGACATCTTGATGACCATTTTGAAAAACATACTTCCACTTTGAGTTTAACCATGATTTTTGGATATAGTTTCATGTTTATAAGAAATATAATTTTCTCAGAAGAACAACTTTTAATTCAAAGGTTATCATAGTTTTTAATTATTCAACCCAAAATAGCCCCCGGTTTAACTACAACGGCGTATGTCCGGTTTTACGGTGTTCTTCGTGTTTCCAAGTTTTACATCATTAAGTTAGCATATCATACAGATATAGAACATATGTTTAGTTGATTTTAAAAGTTAAGTTAGAATTATTAACTTTGTTTGCGAACAAGTTTAGAATTAACTAAACTATGTTCTAGTGATTACAAGTTTAAATCTTCGAATAAGATAGTTATATATATATGAATCGAATGATATTATGAACATCATTACTACCTCAAATTTAGTAGGTAAACCTACTGAAAATGACAAGAAATGATCTAGAGCTTCAAAGGATCTTGGATGACTTGAAAGTTCTTGAAGTAGAATCATGACACAAAAACAAGTTCAAGTAAGATTATTACTCGAATTAAGATAGTTATAGTTATAGAAATTGAATCAAAGCTTGAATATGAATATTACCTTGAATTAGAAAGATAACCTACTATAAATAACAAAGGTTTCTTGATCTTAGATGATTGATTGGAATGGATTAGGAAGCTTGGAAGTAAACTAGTAAACTTGAAAGTGTTATTGAAGTGTTCTTGAGTAGTTGTTTTGTAGGTTGATCAAATGTTGGATTTATGAGCTAGATTGATGAAGATTTTGATGAATATCTTGAAGAACACTTAGAACATCATCATGGAACAAGAGAGAGATCAAATGGATGAAATAAAATTGAAAAATGAAAGTGTATGTGTGTGTGCTCAAATTCGTGAATGAGCATGTCCATATATGTAAGTTGTAATTTGATTTTTAGTGTAATAATTCGTGCTAGTTACCAAATGATAGTTCCACATGTTTGTTGACTAAATGAGGGCTGCTAAGAGCAGATTTTTTGTAAGACCTGGATTCTGATTCTAGCAAGTCGCGCGCCGCGCCACCTGGTCGCGCGTCGCGCCATATGTCACTGGCAGACTCCCTTGTTATTTTAAGAGTTTTAAAAGGGCATTTTGGTCTTTTTGTGTTTAAGCCAGATTTGGGGACTTAACCTCATCCACCCATTTCATTTATTAATTTCTTTTTCCTTTTCTTTTAATTTTCTCTCTAAAACTCAAACACCTCATTTGATTCTAAGGGATTTTTGGAAAGGAAGAAGCGGGTATTGATCTTTGGCCTAGTAGACAAGTTTGTTCTCCTCGTTCTTAGCTACACGGTGATACTAGTGGTAAGGTCTAACTCCGAATTTCATTTTCGTGTTCATCATTCAACTTTGGGGCTTTTGATTGTATGATTCATAGATGGAACCCATTTAGTTGTTAATTGAAGATTAACACCAAGATTCGGGTTTATAAGTGTTAAAGGCGGGTTTTGGGTTGGTTAATGATTTAACCATGTTTAAGACTTGAGAATGGTGTATAATCACTAGTATTAGTGATTATTGATGTATTGGAGACCTTTAGGGTTCTTGTGGTTGACAAATTTTGACTAGAGTCAAAATTAGGGTTTGTTGATGATTATGACCCGAATGTCGATTCGATGAGGTTTATAAACTTAAAATGGATTAAGTTGAAGTATAAAACCGAGTTAAATATGTTTTGGTGTCAAAACTTGTAATTGGTGAGATTCTGACTTTATGGGTCAAAATTAGGGTTTATGGGCGATTTTGAGAACGATAAGTGTTTAACACTTGTGTTCGGGTTTAATTTGTATATTAGGACCATTATCACTTGTGTTAGTGATTATTGGTTAGTTTGGGCATGGTTTGTGCTTGAAAGTGCAATTGGGTCGAAATGGCACTAAGTGTCGAATTGGGTTGGTTTGTAAGTCAACCCTAATTGTGTGTTGTTGTAATTGTGATAACTGAATAGGTTCTTTCCATTGACGAGTTGCGGATTATTTTGGAAGCGTTTTATTAAGGCGACAAGGTGAGTGTTAATATCCTATGTACATATGTATGTGTAGGATGGGTGCGGGTCGGGTGAAGTGGTTCTCGGTTATAGAGCTCACTTCACATATAGGTGATTTTGATGGACTTGTGTATATGTCCAATTAGCACGGTTGTGCGTTTTGCTTGACCTCCTCTTGGCGAGGTGTACACTTGTGTGTACGTTATCACATGTATTGTGATGTGGTTTTGGATAACCCCGATGTGGTGGATTTTATAATCCCGTGACTGTGGGTTTTGGTATTGGAGAACTGAATCGCGTGTAGTTCGGATTCATGATGACGTGTGTAGTTCGGTCATCTTATTGAGGTAGTAATCTCGTGTGGTTTCGGATTACTAAGGCTCGTGTAGTTCGGCCAACCTCGATGTTGTCTTTGAAGATGGTAATCTCGTGTGGTTTCGGATAACTAAGCCTCGTGTAGTTCGGCCAATCTTCATGGTGGAGTTTTGGTATTCGGTAATGGGTTAAGGGGTTAACCTTATTCGTTTATATATTGTTCTATGTATATTAATGTATCGTTGTGTTGTTGCTAACCCTCCGGGTGTAGCTTATTTGGCTTTGTTCACATCGTTGTTAGTGAACTTATACTTTGTTGATATCTTTAGCTTGTTGCTTAGAGATCGTAAGGTATGCTTAGTGTAGTTGCCTTATACATGGATGCTTCGGTATGCGGTATTTGATATTTGTGTGGCGTGTCCATTTTATACATATATATGTATGTAGTATGTTATCACTCACTAAGCGTTAGCTTACCCTCTCGTTGTTTACCTTTTTATAGATTTGCATGGATGTGGTGGCTCGGGTAAGCGTGGGACTAGTAGACTTGCGTAGTTGCTTTAGAAGGCTTGCTTTTGGATTGATTAGGATTGGGTAGCGTATCCCCAGTCGCCATGCTCGGCTTTATTTTGTATTAAAAGTCTCGTGGTCGAAAACTTGTATTTTGTACTTAAAGGGTAATTTGGGTCGATGTGGGCCCCGCTTTGTAAAACCCTTTTTATTAATGGAACGTGTTAGTTTTACATATATGAATGTGTTGTTAAAAGCGTTTTGCCTAAATACGTCGGGAAGTGGTCAAACATTTTCACGTTTCAAGACTTTTTGGACAGACCAGATCGGCGCGCCGCGCGGGGTACTGGTGTGCCGCACCAGTTTCTGAACAAACAATTTTTTTTTGTGATACTTTAAGCGGGTTCGAACGTGGTTTGGTTTGGGTTGTTACAAGTGGTATCAGAGCATGGTCTAAGGGATTTAGGTGACTTGAGATAGGTGCCTAGACTTAGACTTTTGTGTGTGCTTAATTGTTGCGGGACTTGTAGGATTACGGGTCGGAATGGGTTATAGTTAGTGCCTTGTTTGTAAGTGGACTAACATTTATATTAGTAATGCGGATATTATTAATATATTATTTGTGTTGCGATAATAATTCTCGCGTGTGTTTTTATCGCGTAGAATTTTGTTTGTGTTTGCTTATATCATCGAGCGAGGCGGTCGTTGTACTAACAAGTTGATACGGCGTGTATGCGTAATAAGGACTTGCAAACCTTATTACGGGTGCAAATCGGGTCTAATAAGTGATGTACAACGAATGTTTAGCAAGATGGGACGGTGTTGCGTGTGTGGTTTTATACGTTCGTGATCTAATCGCTTTGCATTCCTTAGAATGGCGACGGTAAGTGGGATCGAGACGAACAACGCTGAGATTAACGCTAGAGTTGCGGCCACCGTTGCGGAGTAAATGAGTGCGTTACGAGAAGAAATGGATAGGAAGTATTCCGAACTTCAAGGTAGTAGTAGAATGGAGCGTTGTCTTAAGAGCTTCATGAGAACTAAACCCCCAATGTATGACGGGAAACCGGATCCTTTGATAAGCACAACTTGGATCTCGGATGTCGAAGGGTGTTTTCGTACTATTGAATGCCCTCCCGAGAAGAGGACAAGACTCGCTACTAGTTTGTTGCGGGGTAGGGTGAAGGATTGGTTAGATGGTAAGATTGATCTTGTCGGTGGTGAGCTGTTTATGGCTTTATCGTGGGACGAATTTAAGAAGGAATTCTTCGAGGAGTTCCGAACTTCAGCCGATTTGTCGGAAATGCGTAATGAGTTGCGAAATTTGAAACAGGGTTCTATGGATTTGAATACTCTCAAGACGACCTTTATGGCGAAGGCTCGTTTTTCCTGGAGTATTTGGGGAATGATCATTTGTTGATGCAAGATTTCTATCGGACCTTGAATGATGACTTGAAGAGTAAAATTAGCCGAGGTCAAGCGAAATCGTTTGCGGAATTATTTGACTTGTCTAGAGGTTTCGAGTCGTATTCATGATCGAAGAGGTGTGAACCTTCAAGTGAGAGAAGGGATGTTTCGTATGGTGCTCCAAGTAAGAGGACTAAGGGTCCGAGCGTGAGCACGGGTGGTACGCGGACGAGTATATTGGATTCTAGTGTGCCTAGATGTTACAATTGTGGCGTGAGGGGTCACAAGTCTTGGGAATGTTCGGTACCAAAGAGTGATGGCATGGTGTGCTTCAATTGCCAAGAAGAAGGACATCGTAAGTCGGAATGTCCCAAGTTAGTGGGGACTGGTCCGGCAAGGAGACGTTAAGGTACGTTTCGTTTTAATAAATATGTCCTTTGATTATTTATTAAGTGCCATTGAATTTGAGTTTGTAAAATGCCTTGTGTTGTGCATATTGTTGTTATGGGTGACGTTCCTAATGGAAGTACCCTATGGTGATGTTTTGATTAATGGGCGAAGGGCGTAAGACTTGGTGCAACCAAGCATTCCTTAGTATTTGGGAAATGTTTCTACCAAGCCATGGAAATGGGTTTTGGTGTTCGGTTGTTAAGCGCGTGTTCGCTTGTGTGTTGAAGTTGATGAACCATGAGGTTTGGCGGGTGAAATGAAGCCCGAGAAATTAAGTGTTTGATCTCGATGTATGATTGGTAAAGGAGTCTACGTGACGCGACATTAGGTGCCTCTTTTATACCTACTAGGGTGGTGATTTGACTCCGATTGTGTTGTGGTTACATTGTACTTAGGGTACCGAAGTGAAACCCTTAAGTACATGAGTGACTAGGTGGAATTTGACTAACTAAAGCAATTGGATGATTGCGAGGGTATGGTTTGTGTAACCGTGGTACACTTTTCGTTCGAAGTGTTTAAGGATTGATTGAAATCCTTCGTGTGCTCAAGGTTGGAGCAAGATGTGGAGATGGGTCGTGTGAACCCAATTGTAGGTAAAGTCTACCTTTGGTAGCATTGTACGGTTGTACAAGATGCGGTTATGGAACGTAGTTCCAAGTGGGGGAGTTACAGTCCCGCACGAGGAAGTTCTAGTGTGAGATTTCGGATGACGTTTTTAGTAGATCTGAAAATTGTGTTGGGACCTAGTTTTGGTCGATTTGTGGTAGAGAACAATTTCGGTGAAATTGTACTTATGGTTTGGATTTAAATTATCACCGAGGTGGTAATGTGGTAAATCTCGTTGAGAGATATTGGACGTGTTAAGCGAGCAGGGTGAAATCCCTCGGTTAAGGGATGTGTGTATCGGATTCTCTTTTAGAGAACTATTGTTGGGTAACTATGTTTGATATAGGCGGTTCTTGCTCGATTGTGTGAATGGTTAGTGGTATCCGTTAGGATTCACTATGGCGTAGCAGAGCGCGATGTTACGTTACTCGTTGTTCGAGGCCAAAAGGGCGTTGATTGGTGGAGCATGACTTTCGGAGTCCGCTGACTTCATCATGGTAGTACGTGATTGGTGGAGCATGACTTTCGGGGTCCGCTGACTTCATCATGGTATTATTGATTGGTGGAGCAAGACTTTCGGAGTCCGCTGACTTCATCATGGTAGTACGTGATTGGTGGAGCATGACTTTCGGGGTCCGCTGACTTCATCATGAGCGTGGTGTTATATCGGTGAAGCATGACTTTCGGGGTCCGCTGACTTCATCCGGTGTTGAGATTGGTGAAGCATGACCTTCGGGGTCCGCTGACTTCATCATGGTAGTGGATCGCGTGTGGTTTCAGATTCACGATGACGCGTGTGGTTTCGGTCATCTTATTGCAGAAGTGAGTCGAGTGTAGTTCGGATTCACAAATGACTCGTGTGGTTTCGGTCATCGTATTGAGGAGTGAGTCTCGTGTAGTTTGGATTCACAAATGACTCGTGTAGTTCAGTCATTCCTCTGGGATAGTGACTCTCGTGTAGTTCGGATTCACTAAGGCGCGTGTAGTTCGGCCAATCCCGATTGTTGTTGAGGTGAAGGTAGTGAGTCGCGTGTGGTTTCGGATTCACTAAGGCGCGTGTAGTTTTCTGCCAGCCTTCGTGTTGTGTGATCTGTCGATTGTTTTATACACCGATGGTGGGGTCGTAAGGACCATGACGTTTGATCTATTGGTTGTTTTATACACCAATGGTGGGGTCATAAGGACCATGTGTGATCTATCGTTTGTTTTATACACCGATTGTAGGGTCGTGAAGGCCATGATGTTTGATCTATTGGTCGTTTGATACGCCAATGGTGGGGTCGCGAGGACCATGTTGTATGTTTAGTGATGCGATAGCCGTGTTTCGCTCACATGTTGTTACGGGTGTGACAATAGTCGATTTTGTACACCTTGGGATCTAGCGTTGCCATAATCGTTTTGGGCAAAATCAGTTTTAACCGTTGGATTATGATGTTACGGTAGTTGCGTATTGGTCGTATTGCGCACTACAAGGGATGTTTAGTGTTAAGGGTAATCTGTAAGGATTCGCTTCTTTTCGGTCTTCGTCGGTTTAGATGGTTGACTTTATTTTGATGTGCGGTGGTTACTAGCGATGTACTTGGTATAGTATGGTAGGGGTTGATATCTCGGTTCGAGACTGGTTGAGTATTTCCTGGTGTGAGGGATTGAGCATGGTTTTAGTGCTCGGGATTACGGATTTGATAAATTGCGGGTGACGATTTTAATTGTTATAGGCGATTTGTTGGGAAGAATTTTCTAGGAAAGTTCGGATTGGGACTTATGATTGAGGACCGCTGAGTAGGTCCGGAATGGTTAAGTGGTGAAGATCACGAGGACGTGATCGATTTTAAGTGGGGGAGAGTTGTAAGACCTGGATTCTGATTCTGGCAAGTCGCGCGCCGCGCCACCTGGTCGCGCGCCGCGCCATATGTCGCTGGCAGACTCCCTTATTATTTTAAGAGTTTTAAAAGGGCATTTTGGTCTTTTCGCGTTTGAGCCAGATTTGGGGACTTAACCTCATCCACCCATTTCATTTATTAATTTCTTTTTCCATTTCTTTTCATTTTCTCTCTAAAACTCAAACACCTCATTTGATTCTAAGGGATTTTTGGAAAAGAAGAAGCGGGTATTGATCTTTGGCCTAGTAGACAAGTTTATTCTCCTCGTTCTTAGCTACACGGTGATACTAGTGGTAAGCTCTAACTCCGAATTTCGTTTTCGTGTTCATCATTCAATTTTGGGACTTTTGATTGTATGATTCATAGATGGAACCCATTTAGTTGTTAATTGAAGATTAACACCAAGATTCGGGTTTATAAGTGTTAAAGGCGGGTTTTGGGTTGGTTAATGATTTAACCATGTTTAAGACTTGAGAATGGTGTATAATCACTAGTATTAGTGATTATTGATGTATTGGAGACCTTTAGGCTTCTTGTGGTTGACTAATTTTGACTAGAGTCAAAATTAGGGTTTGTTGATGATTATGACCCGAATGTCGATTTGATGAGGTTTATAAACTTAAAATGGATTAAGTTGAAGTATAAAACCGAGTTAAATATGTTTTGGTGTCAAAACTTGTAATTGGTGAGATTTTGACTTTATGGGTCAAAATTAGGGTTTATGGGCGATTTTGAGAACGATAAGTGTTTAACACTTGTGTTCGGGTTTAATTGGCATATTAGGACCATTATCACTTGTGTTAGTGATTATTGGTTAGTTTGGGCACAGTTCGTTCTTGAAAGTGCAATTGGGTCGAAATGGCACTAAGTGTTGAATTGGGTTGGTTTGTAAGTCAACGCTAATTGTGTGTTGTTGTAATTGTGATAATGGAATAGGTAATTTCCATTGACGAGTTGCGGATTATTTTGGAAGCGTTTCATCAAGGCGACAAGGTGAGTGTTAATATCCTATGTACATATGTATGTGTAGGATGGGTGGGGGTCGGGTGAAGTGGTTCTCGGTTATAGAGCTCACTTCACATATAAGTGGTTTTGATGGACTTGTGTATAGGTCCAATTGGCACGGTTGTGCGTTTTGGTTGACCTCCTCTTGGCGAGGTGTACACTTGTATGTACGTTATCACATGTATTGTGATGTGGTTTTGGATAACCTTGATGTGGTGGATTTTATAATCCCGTGACTGTGGGTTTTGGTATTGGAGAAGTGAATCGCGTGTAGTTCGGATTCATGATGATGCGTGTAGTTCGGTCATCTTATTGAGGTAGTAATCTCGTGTGGTTTCGGATTACTAAGGCTCGTGTAGTTCGGCCAACCTCGATGTTATCTTTGAAGATGGTAATCTCGTGTGGTTTCGGATTACTAAGGCTCGCGTAGTTCAGCCAATCTTCATGGTGGAGTTTTGGTATTCGGTAATGGGTTAAGGGGTTAACCTTATTCGTTTATATATTGTTCTATGTATATTAATGTATCGTTGTGTTGTAGCTAACCCTCCGGGTGTAGCTTATTTGGCGTTGTTCACATCGTTGTTGGTGAACTTATACTTTGTTGATATCTTTAGCTTGTTGCTTAGAGATCGTACGGTATGCTTAGTGTAGTTGCCTTATACATGGATGCTTCGGTATGCGGTATTTGATATTTGTGTGGCGTGTCCATTTTATACATATATATGTATGTAGTATGTTATCACTCACTAAGCGTTAGCTTACCCTCTCGTTGTTTACCTTTTTATAGATTTGCATGGATACGGTGGCTCGGGTAAGCGTGGGACTAGTGGACTTGCGTAGTTGCTTTAGAAGGCTTGCTTTTGGATTGATTAGGATTGGGTAGCGTATCCCCAGTCGCCATGCTCGGCTTTATTTTTTATTAAAAATCTCGTGGTCGAAAACTTGTATTTTGTACTTAAAGGGTAATTTGGGTCGATGTGGGCCCCGCTTCATAAAACCCTTTTTATTAATGGAACGTGTTAGTTTTACATATATGAATGTGTTGTTAAAAGCATTTTGCCTAAATACGTCGGGAAGTGGTCAAACATTTTCACGTTTCAAGACTTTTTGGATAGACCAGATCGGCGCGCCGCGCGGGGTACTGGAGCGCCGCGCCAGTTGCTGAACAAACAAAATTTTTTTTTTGTGATACTTTAAGCGGGTTCGAACGTGGTTTGGTTTGGGTTGTTACATTTTTATTGGTATAGATCAATAGTAAATACGTCTAAAAGCTGCATACAATACGAGTACATCTACTGTACGTATACAAGTAGAATTGTTGATGAAAATGAATGAGAATGTCAGTGTAAGCATTTTTGTTAAGTAGAAGTACTTTGATATATGTCATGAAGTCTTTCAAAAGTGTACTAATACATCTTAATACACTATATGTATATGCATTTTAACTGAGTCGTTAAGTCATCGTTAGTCGTTACATGTACAAGTTGTTTCGGAACCTTTAAGTTAACAATTTCGTTAAATGTAATTAATCCCATTGTTATTAAATCTAATGAGATGTTAAATTGTTACATTATCATGATAACATGATGTACTAATGTATCTTAATATGATATATAAATATTAAGACGTTATTACGAAGATAATCGTTACGTATAGATATCGTTTTTAATTTCTTAAGTTAGTAGTCTTGTTTTATGTATAAGGTTCATTGTTAATATACATAATGAGATACTTAATTATCATTTCATCATGTTAAACGTATATATATGTTCATATATATAATATCATGTCATATACATGTTATAACGTTCGAGAATCATCAGACAAACTGGGTGGTCAAACGTTAACACAAAATCCGTTTCAGTTAATCAAGTATTAACAAGTTTGATTGCTTAACATGTTGGAAACATTTATTCATGTAAATATTAATCTCATATAATATATAATCATGAAGAAGTTCGGGTCAGTACAGTACCTGCCCGTTAAATAAATTTCGTCCCGAAATTTTAAGCAGTTGAAGGTGTTGTCGTATCTTCTGGAAATAAGTGTGGGTATTTCTTCTTCATATAATCTTCACGCTCCTAGGTGAACTCGGGTCCCCTATTAGTGTTCCATCGAACCTTAACGATTGGTATCTTGTTTTGCTTAAATCCTTTAACCTCACGATCCATTATTTCGACGGGTTTTTCAATGAATTGAAGTTTTTCATTGATTTGGATTTCGTCTAAAGGAATAGTGAGATCTTCTTTGGCTAAGCATTTCTTCAGATTCGATACGTGAAAAGTATCATGTACGCCGGCGAGTTGTTAAGGTAATTCCGTGTCTGGAGATGACTTCCTTCAAGTATATAGTCGTGCTAACTTTTCCATTTTATCATCTTCTCGCATTGGTAGAAAGTGTGCTGATTTGGTGAGACGATCGACTATTACCCAAATAGTATCATAACCACTTGCAGTCCTTGGCAATTTAGTAATGAAATCCATGGTAATGTTTTCCCATTTCCATTCCGGGATTTCGGGTTGTTGAAGTAGACCTGATGGTTTCTGATGTTCAGCTTTAACTTTAGAACAAGTTAAGCATTCTCCTGCATATGTAGCAATATCAGCTTTCATACCCGGCCACCAAAAGTGTTTCATGAGATCTTTGTACATCTTTCCCGCTCCGGGATTTATTGAATATCTGGTTTATGTGCTTCCTTAAGTACCATTTCTCTCCCATCTCCAAACTTTGGTACCCAAATTCTTTCAGCCCTATACCGGGTTTCATCTTCCCGAATATTAAGATATTTTTCTGATCCTTTGGGTATTTCATTCTTTAGATTCCCTTCTTTTAAAACTCCCTGTTGCGCCTCCTTTATTTGAGCAGTAAGGTTAGCATGAATAATTATATTCATAGCTTTTACCCGCATAGGTTCTCTGTCCTTTCTGCTCAAGGCGTCGGCTACCACATTTGCCTTCCCCGGGTGGTAACGAATCTCAAAGTCGTATTCATTCAACAATTCAATCCATCTACGCTGCCTCATGTTTAGTTGTTTGTGATCAAATATATGTTGGAGACTTTTGTGGTCGGTATATATAATACTTTTGACCCCATATAAGTAGTGCCTCCATGTCTTTAATTCAAAAACAACAGCACCCAATTCCAAATCTTGAGTCGTATAATTCTGTTAATGGATCTTCAATTGTCTAGACGCATAAGCAATTACTTTCTTTCGTTGCATTAATACACAACTGAGATCTTGCTTTGATACGTCACAATAGATCACAAAATCATCACTCCCTTCAGGCAGTGACAATATAGGTGCCGTAGTTAACTTTTTCTTCAACAATTGAAACGCTTTCTCTTGCTCATCCTTCCATTCAAATTTCTTCCCTTTATGCATTAATGCTGTCAATGGTTTTGCTATTATGGAAAAATCTTGGATGAATCTTTTGTAGTAACCAGCCAATCCTAAAAATTAGCGTATTTGTGTCGGAGTATTCGGGGTTTCCCATTTCTCAACGGTTTCAATCTTTGCCGGATCAACCTGAACACTTTCTTTGCTCACTATGTGACCGAGGAATTGGACTTCTTTCAACCAAAATGAACACTTTGAAAATTTGGCGTATAGTTTTTCTTTTCTTAACAATTCTAGCACTTTTCTCAAATGTTCTTCGTGCTCTTGATCATTCTTTGAGTAAATAAGTATATCATCGATGAAGACAATGACAAACATGTCAAGATATGGTCCACACACTCGGTTGATGAGGTCTATGAACACCGCTGGTGCGTTAGTCAATCCAAACGGCATAACCATAAACTCATAATGACCGTAACGTGTTCTGAAAGCAGTCTTCGGAATGTCATCCTCCTTCACTCGCATTTGATGATAATCGGAACGTAAATCGATCTTCGAATAAACCGATGAACCTTGCAGTTGATTGAATAAGTCATCGATCCTCGGTAGTGGATAACGGTTCTTGATGGTAAGTTTGTTTAACTCTCTGTAGTCGATACATAACCTGAATGTACCATCCTTCTTTTTGACAAACAAAACAGGAGCTCCCCATGGTGATGTGCTTGGTCGAATGTAACCACGCTCTAAAAGTTCCTGTAATTGGCTCTGGAGTTCCTTCATTTCACTGGGTGTGAGTCTGTATGGAGCACGAGCTATTGGTGCAGCTCCTGGTACAAGGTCTATTTGAAATTCAACAGATCGATGTGGAGGTAGTCCCGGTAATTCTTTCGGAAATACATCTAGAAATTCTTTTGCGATGGGAACATCATTGATGTTCTTTTCTTCAATTTGTACTTTCTCGACGTGTTCTAGAACAGCATAACAACCTTTTCTTATTAGCTTTTGCGCCTTCAAATTACTAATAAGATTTAGCTTCGCGTTGCTCTTTTCTCCGTACACCATTAAAGGTTTTCTCTTTTCGCGCATAATGCGAATCACATTTTTGTAACAAACGATCTCTGCCTTCACCTCTTTCAACCAGTCCATGCCAATTATTACATCGAAACTCCCTAACTCTACTGGTATCAAATCAATCTTAAACGTTTCGCTAACCAGTTTAATTTCTCGGTTCTGACAAATTTTATCTGCTGTAATTAATTTACCGTTTGCTAATTCGAGTAAAAATTTATTATTCAAAGGCGTTAATGGACAACTTAATTTGGCACAAAAATCTCTACTCATATAGCTTCTATCCGTACTCGAATTAAATAAAACATAAGCAGGTTTATCGTCAATAAGAAACGTACCCGTAACAAGCTCCGGGTCTTCCTGCGCTTCAACCGTATTAATGTTGAAGACTCTTCCACGGCCTTGCCCATTATTATTCCCTTGGTTTAGGCATGGCTTGCTGAAATGGCCCTACTTTCTGCATCCGTAACAAATAATAGGATTATTTGTTTTATTATTTTTATAGACCTTCGGTCCATAGATGTCACATTTTGTTCCACCATGACCGCTTCTGTTACACTTGTTACACACTACAACACAGAACTTATCCTGGTGGTATCCATCACATCTTTTGCATTGAACCTTCTGATTTTGGTTGCCATTTTTGTTATTGAGATAGTTGTTGGGATTGTTGTTGCTGTGGTTGTTATTGTTGTTGGGATGTTTGTTATTGCGTTTGTTGGTGCGAAAAATGGTGCGACTGTAGTTGTGATTGTTGTGTTGATTGTTGAAGCGATAGTTACTATTGTTGTGTTGGTGACACTTGTCACCGTTTACTTCCCATTTTCTTTTGACTTGCTTCATTTTGGTTTCTTCGGCCGCCTGCTCTTTAATTCTTCCCTCAATCTGGTTTATAAGTTTGTGAGCCATTCGGCTTGCCTTTTGTATTGAAATGGGCGCGCTCGCACTTACATCCTCTTGAATTCTCTCTAGTAGCCCCTTTACAAATGCATCGATCTGCTCTTCTTCATCTTCGAACACTTTTGGACACAATAAACACAACTCGGTGAATCGTCGTTCGTATGTGGTGATATCAAATCCCTGCGTTCGTAATTCTCTAAGCTCTGTCTTGAGCTTATTGACTTTGTTTCTGGGACGGTACTGCTCGTTCATCAAATGTTTGAATGCTGACCACGGTAGTGCGTAAGCAGCATCTTGTCCCACTTGTTCGAGATAGGTGTTCCACCATGTTAACGCAGTACCTGTGAAGGTATGCGTGGCGTACTTTACCTTGTCTTCTTCAACACATTTGCTTATAACAAACACAGATTTAACCTTCTCGGTCCATCGTTTCAGTCCGATTGGTCCTTCAGTTCCATCGAAATCCAGAGGTTTACAAGCAGTGAAAGCCTTGTAGGAGCATCCTACACGGTTTCCTGTGGAGTTAACTCCAATGCTAGACCCTGAGTTATTGTTGTTGTTTTGCATTGCAGCCTGTACTGCGGTTATGTTTGCAGCAAGGAATGCACGGAAATCTTCTTCGCTCATATTCAAGTTCTGTCGAGTAGTCGGTGTCATTTCCTTCAAAAATAGCCAAAAGAGTTAAGTTAATCATATAGAATATTATGAGTAGTCAATAGTATTTCGTAGCATTATATGAACTTATTTATAAAAGCGTTTTCTTCATATTAGTGTTTTATAATTTTTAGTTCGGGTATTACCTACCCGTTAAGTTCATACTTAGTAGCTAATATACAATTCAACTACTACAATTCTATATGAAAAACTGATTACAATAATATTACGTTCAAACTTTTATACAATTTTTTAAAATGTACAATATCACTATTTTACATATAGCATGAAATACACCACATAATAACTTGTATACAATGCAATTGTGAAGACAATTCTAGTTAAGCGTAAGTCATTCAGCAAAAGCAATAAAGACACGTAATCATAGGTCCAGAAACAAGTCATGCATTCTGGTTTTACTAATATTATTTCCCATCCTTGGTTATGTGGAAAATAACCGTTGTGGCCGTTGGCTAGACACCATGTTGTAACGTCGTCAAAAGGACGTGGGTTACATAATACCCAACAACCCCGTAACAATCTAAAAACCTTATTTCTCACCCCAACTACTGGATCTGTCACCCATGGAAATGTTTTATTTAGAAGTTGCAACCTGATGTTCTTTTTCTCAATTTGGTGAGAAGCGAACATTACTAACCCGTAAACATAACATGCTTCTTTAAGTATCATGTTTGAAGCTCTTTCTAATGCACTAAGTCCTATATTGGGAAATGTGGATTCAAAATAGGCTTTCAACGCGTAGCGTAAAATTGCATTTGGATTTCCTGCACTCAAAGCCTTAAAGAAAACACGGCGTAACTTAGGGTCTCCCCAATGTGATATACACCATCTATTTAAGGAAAGCCTTTTATAAACCAAGGCATGCCTGGAATGCCTTTCAAATGCATTGCAAATTAATTTCACCACAAACAATTGAGCCGATGAATCCTGACCGACTCTAGACAAAATTTCATCAAGAATTTCCGGTGGTAGGTCTTCTAAAATATTTGGTCGTTTATCCTTAACGTCCATTTTGTACTTTATACTGTAAAAGAGACGAAAAAATAGATCTTTTAAAGGATGATAGAATACAAACATTACAAGCAATTTTTACATACAGCATAAAACTACAAACACACTGCAATACATATATTACTTGGCATGGTAAGAATAATTGACTTCAACTCTTTATTCCGACTCACTTGTTTCTTCTTCTTCAGACTCGGTTCGTTTTGCTAATTTTCTAGGGATAAATGGTGCTCCTCTAATACGAGTTGTCCTTTTCACAAATGTTCTATAAAAACCTGGTGGCTTAGATGTTCCCGGGTTATAGTGAAAGTTTAAGAAATACGGGTATTTACGATATATCCCATCGGGATATTTCATGTTAACATAGAGTTCATCTGTTTTGGACTCGGGTTTTTCTATTTTGATAGCTTTTCCCTTATTATTTTCTTTTGCCCTATTAAATTGAGCCGGGGTAATTTCTATAACATCATCGGAATCCTCGTCGGGATCCGATTCATCGGAAAATTGGTAATCTTCCCAATATTTTTCCTCCTCAGCGGAGACACCACAAACCATTTTTAACTTTGGTCCATTAATTGATGATTTTATTTTATTTACCATTTTTATGTAGTTATTAATATTTCTTCCTCCGGGACCTCTTCTTCTTCCGGTTCCTCTTCTTCCGGTTCCCCTTCTTTCGGTTCTTCTTCTTTCGGTTCTTCTTCTTCTTCTGGTTCTTCTTCTTCCGGTTCCTCTTCGGGAATTTGTGAATCTTCCTAAAATACATTCGACTCTTCATTGTTATTAGGTGAGTCGATAGGATTTGTACTAGAATTAGACATCTATCACACAATAGCAAGCACGTTAAGAGATTAATATATCACATAATATTTACATGTAAAAATATATAGTTTCCAACAAACGTGTTAAGCAATCGTTTTTTTAAAGAAAAACACGATCGAAGTCCAGACTCACTAATGTATCCTAACAAACTCGATAAGACACACTAATGCACATTTCTGGTTCTCTAAGACCAACGCTCGGATACCAACTGAAATGTCCCGTTCATAACAATTATAAACGTTTCATATTAATTGATTTCGTTGTGAGGTTTTGACCTTTATATGAGACGTTTAACAAAGACTGCATTCGTTTTTAAAACAAACTATAACCTTTATTTTATCGATAAAGGTTTAAAACCATAATGTAGATTATCAAGTAATGATAATCTAAAAGATAACATTTTACACACGACCATTACATAATGGGTTACAATAATATTACACATCGATTTAAATCTCCGAATGTAGTTTTTAAACAATATATTACAAGCATGCTGACTCCAATTCTTGTCCTTAATTTAGCATGTAACAGCGGAAGCTCTTAATAATCACCTGAGAATAAACATGCTTTAAACGTCAACAAAAATGTTGGTGAGTTATAGGTTTAACCTATATATTTTTCAAATCGTAATAATAGGCCACAAGATTTCCTTTCTCATAAATAGCCAACTGTATAAAAATCATTCATATGTTTGAACACCTGGTAACCGACATTAACAAAATGCATCTAGAATATCCCCAAAACAGAACCACTCGTCTGTAGTGAAAAATCGAAGTACTAAAGCAGTTCAAATTCTCTGACTGGGGTGTGTCAAAGCCCGTAGATCTACCTTTAAGATTCGCGTCAATTAGTGGCAATTATAATAAACACTAATTCATGAGCTACCAAGTTCAACAAGGGCGATATCCGGTATAACAATTCAACATAGAATGTAGTTTCAATTACTTGTGCCTATTTTGTAAAACATTTATAAAACTGCATGTATTCTCATCGTAAAAAGATATTAGATAATAAAAGTGGGACTATAACTCAGTTTCACAGATTTCTAATTCATCAAGAATTAGACTTGGCAACGGGTCAATTCATGAACCTATAACAAATATATACATATATATCAAAGTATGATCGAAATATATTCACAACATTATTTTATTTCGTTTTAACGATTTAAGTTTGTTAAGTTAACAGTCCAACGTTAGTAGTCCACAATTAGTTGTCCACAGTTAGTAGTACAGAAACAAATCGATATATTATCTCGAATCAATCCAAGACCCAGTGTATACAAGTCTCAGACTCGATCAAAACTCAAAGTATATATATTATTCTAGAATCAACCTCAACCCTGTATAGCTACCTCGAGCATTACCACATATAGAGTGTCTATGGTTGTTCCAAATAATATATATATATATATATATGACGTCGATATGATATGTCAAAACATTGTATATGTGTCTATGGTCTATCAAGATTACATAATATATGTTAGAATATATGTATAATACAATATAAGTTAGTTAAGTTATGGTTAGTATAGATTTGTTACAAAGTTTCACGTAGCTAAAACAAGCAAAAATATCCAATTTTGTTTTACCCATAACTTCTTCGTTTTAAATCCGTTTTGAGTGAATCAAGTTGCTATGGTTTCATAATGAACTGAAATTTATGAAAATAAACAGAAAAGTATAAGTTTATAGTCAGAAATACAGGTTACAAGTCATTTTTGAAAGAGGTAGTCATTTCCGTCGAAAGAACGACATCTTGATGACCATTTTGAAAAACATACTTCCACTTTGAGTTTAACCATGATTTTTGGATATAGTTTCATGTTCATAAGAAATATCATTTTCCCAGAAGAACAACTTTTAATTCAGAGGTTATCATTGTTTTTAATTATTCAACCCAAAACTGCCCCCTGTTTAACTACAATGGCGTATGTCCAGTTTTACGGTGTTCTTCGTGTTTCCAAGTTTTACATCATTAAGTTAGCATATCATATAGATATATAGAATATGTTTAGTTGATTTTAAAAGTTAAGTTTGAAGAATTAACTTTGTGTGCGAACAAGTTTAGAATTAACTAAACTATGTTCTAGTGATTACAAGTTTAAATCTTCGAATAAGATAGTTATATATATATATGAATTGAATGATGTTATGAACATCATTACTACCTCAAATTTAGTAGGTAAACCTACTAGAAATGACAAGAAATGATCTAGAGCTTCAAAGGATCTTGGATGGCTCGAAAGTTCTTGAAGTAGAATCATGACACAAAAACAAGTTCAAGTAAGATTATTACTCGAATTAAGATAGTTATAGTTATAGAAATTGAATCAAAGCTTGATTATGAATATTACCTTGAATTAGAAATATAACCTACTGTAAATAACAAAGGTTTCTTGATCTTAGATGATTGATTGGAATGGATTAGAAAGCTTGGAAGTAAACTAGCAAACTTGAAAGTGTTATTGAAGTGTTTTTGAGTAGTTGTTTTGTAGGTTGATCAAATGTTGGATTTATGAGCTAGATTGATGAAGATTTTGATGAATATGATGAAGAACACTTAGAACATCATCATGGAACAAGAGAGAGATCAAATGGATGAAGGAAAATTGAAAAATGAAAGTGTATGTGTGTGTGCTCAAATTCGTGAATGAGCATGTCCATGTATGCAAGTTGTAATTTCATTTTTAGTGTAATAATTCATGCTAGTTGCCAAATGATGGTTCCACATATTTGTTGTCTAAATGAGGGCTGCTAAGAGCAGATTTGTATTGGTATAGATCAAGAGTAAATACGTTTAAAAGCTGCGTACAATACGAGTACATCTACTGTACGTATACGAGTAGAATTGTTGATGAAAATGAATGAGAATATAATTGTAAGCATTATTGTTAAGTAGAAGTACTTTGATATGTGTCATGAAGCCTTTTAAAAGTGTACTAATACATCTTATTACACTATATGTATATGCATTTTAACTGAGTCGTTAAGTCATCGTTAGTCGTTACATGTACATGTTGTTTCGGAACCTTTAAGTTAATCCCATTGTAATTAATCCCATTGTTATTAAATCTAATGAGATGTTAAATTGTTACATTATCATGATAACATGATGTACTAATGTATCTTAATATGATATATAAATATTAAGACGTTATTACGACGATAATCGTTACGTATAGATATCGTTTTGAATTTCTTAAGTTAGTAGTCTTGTTTTATGTATAAGGTTCATTGTTAATATACATAATGAGATACTTAATTATCATTTCATCATGTTAAACATATATATATATATATATATATATATATATATATATATATATATATATATATATATATATATATATATATATATATATATATATGTTCATATATATAATATCATGTCATATACATGTTATAGCGGTCGTGAATCATCGGACAAACTGGGTGGTCAAACGTTAACACAAAATCCGTTTCAGTTAATCAAGTCTTAACAAGTTTGATTGCTTAACATGTTGGAAATATTTATTCATGTAAATATTAATCTCATATAATATATAATCATGAAAAAGTTCGGGTCACTACAAATTTACTTTAGCATTTTGTTCACCACTTCATCATTTTGGAATGTTGATTTCACCATTGTTGAAGATTCTTGAGAAACAAGGTTTCCTCCCTTGATGATTCTCCATATGTCATAATCCTTTGTTTTGACATAGATCTCAATTTTATCTTTAACACATAGACATCCTCTCTATCAAAGGTTGGTGCTTCATTAGCCAATCTTTCAAGGTATTCCTCTCTATCAAAGGTTGGTGTCTATGGTTGTTCTAAATAATCAAAAATGTTTCTAGAGCAAATGTTTGAGCTACCGCTCTGATACCAATTATTAATAACTAGAGGGGGTGAATAGTTACTTAATAAAATTTTTAAAACTTTTTTGATGATCAATAAGATTTGAACAATCTTTGATCTCATTAATCAACTCAAATCGATATGTGGTGTGTTTATGTTTGTAATAATGTGGAATGTAAAGTAAAAAACATAAACACAAGGATTTATAGTGGTTCGGGTGGATGTTAACTAATCCACCTTAATCCACTCTCCGATTCACTAATCGGGATTTTTTGCTTCACTAAGCACATTTCTCCAAATTTGGTGGAGATCCGATTTACAAGCTTTGTACTTCTCCTTTAACAACAAACCTAATCCTTCTATCTCTTTGAAAGATTACCTCCAACTTAGATCAACTTGTCTTCAACTTGGACAAGTATTAATCTCCAATGAGATTAATCAACTCCCTAGTTCCCTTTAAGCAAGATGATAGCTAAGCTAGCATATGCTTCTAATTACAAAGTACAAAGACTCACCCTTTTCTAGTGATGACAATCCTAAGACAATTATAAGGATTATTACAACACTATGTAAACTCACAAAGATAAGAATTTGAAAGTAAGTTTGCAAAAACCCCTCTTATAATCTATGAGATTATAAAACTTCTCTTGCTAATCAAAAACACATGTAGAATTGTTATGTTCTTGTGATTCTCTGATGATTTTGAGTTGTAGCATGCAAGAGGTCCAAGTCTTCAAAGTTCTTTAAGCCTTGCTATTTAAATGGAGAGATAAATAAGTCAGCCATCTATGCGGCTTGGACATCACTGTTTGGACACTTTACTTCATTTAAAACATGCAAAAGATACCCAACATCCTATACAAGTACTATATGCATTAAATGTCTATTTAACTTGGATGTATTGCCTTGATAGTGACTTGTCATGCTCAAAGTGAAAAGTCTAACATTCTTGGATATAATTCATGATAATCATTTGAGGCAATCTCAGTTTTGTCATAATCCTTTATTTGTAATTAACACGTTTGCTAAATCTCTATTGTTTGGTCAACATGTCATTGATGACACAAACCTACTTTAATCACAAAGCATACTAGTATTCAAATTTGAACTGGTTTGTAATTAATTAAGTGTGTTAATGATGTCTTAACAATATAAGCAAGTAATAAAAACTAAGAATTTTGTAAGACTTCAAGTTAAATCAAGTTTAAACTTATTCATAAACTTAATTTTAGACTTAAGAAAATCTATGTGTGTTAATTATCCATGGTCTTTTAATATTACTATATTATGACATTTTAAGCATTATCCAAGTAGCACAAACATATATTGAAGTAGTCTAAATACTAGTTGGTGGAATCCAACTTGTAACACATAGCAAGATATGGTTCATACATACACATATTAAATAACTATTTAGCATTTAGCACTTAGCACATAGTCAAATAATACACATGTATTAGTAGCAAGTAGTCAAGTAATATTCTTGTAATGATTAGCAAGAGATCACTAAATAATTTAGAATTAAACATATAGTGATAACATAGCATTAAGCTAAGGCTATGTAAGTTTTACTTGCAAAGTGGCATTAGCAAGATTAATGTATAATTATACATTAATATCCAACACATGTACAAGGAAGGAGCAAATCTTGGTTAGGACTTGGTGACCATCCTAAAAATGTCTAGATACATTTTAGATATACATGTTTTTCTAAAACACTTATGTGTTATCCTTAATAAAGGCTTAATCGTCATTAAGGTGTCATTAGGCGTGATTAACCAAAATTAGTGTTCTAGTGACCAAAACTCCTTTGGGTATAAAGGAGGCAACTATTCTAAGCATGTTTGAACAGGTTTCATGAATTTTAGATGCCCCGAAGTAGTCGAACTAAAATCGATGGAATTTGGGATAGAAACTTCTACGGTTGATCCACGGTCGGTCGTGGAGTCGAAGTGCAACCCTAAATTCATAAATCTGGGTGCAAGTCTCCACGGTCTGACCTGCGGTTGACTGTGGTCCTAACCGTGTAGCTTAGTTTTCATTTTAAGCTTTATTTAGTTTTGGTCTTTTGCTAGAGTAAGTGTGGACTAGTGAACTTGTATATTTATGTCAAGATGTCTACCATCACCTTTAGTTATGTGCATATGTCCATCATAAAAACACTTATTGCTATGGGTTAATATTAGTATAGTCATTAAGCATAATCCCACATTAACCCATATTCTCCCCTAACATATGATATTTTGGTATATTCAAGAAACAAAGAAGTGCATGAACAACATCTAAATTTGGTACTAGAGATGCTCAGGAAAGAGCAATTGTATGCAAAGTTTTCAAAGTGTGACTTTTGGCTACAAGAGGTTCAATTTTTGGGTCATATTGTAGGTATCAATGGAATTCAAGTTGATCCTGCAAAGATAGAAACGGTCAAGAAGTGGGAGACCCCTAAGTCGCCAATGCAGATTCTATAATTCTTAGGTCTCGCCGGTTACTACAGGAGATTCATTGAGGGATTTTTTACTATTGCCCGACCTTTGACTGATTGACTCACAAGGGTAAGAAGTATGAGTGAACCGAGCAACATGTGTCTGCATTTCAGTTGTTAAAACAGAAATTGACTACTGCTCCAATTTTGTCTTTGCCGAGGGAAACGAAGATTTCGTGATTTATTGCGATGCTTCACGACAAGGATTTGGTTACGTGCTAATGCAAGAAAGAAGGTGATTGCTTACGGATTACGACAGTTGAAGATCCACGAACCAAATTATACGACACATGATTTAGAGCTCGGTGTTGCGCTCTTTCCACTGAAAATGTGGAGACATTACTTGTATGGTATCAAGTTTATAATCTTCATTGATTACAAGAGCCTGCAACATATTTTCGACCAGAAACAACTCAACATGAGACAGAGACATTGGGTGGAACTGCTGAACGACTACGACTGTGCAATTTGCTACCATCCTTGTAAGGTTAATGTTGTAGCAGATGCCTTTAGTAGGAAGGAGAAAACTAAACCTCTCCGAGTTAGAGCGCTAAACATGACCTTCCGAACGAATCTTACTTCTCAAATTCGTAATGCACAACTTGAGGCTTTAACACAAGAGAATATTGTTACTGAATCTTTCAAGGGCCTAGATAAACAGTTTGTTATTAGAGATAAAGGGACTTACTACTTTGCTAATAGAATCTAGGTACCGAAATTTGGCGAACTAAGGGAACTCGTGCTAGATGAGGCACACAAGTCAAGATACTCAATTCACCCTGGATCCAAAAAAATGTATCAAGATCTTAAAGCACTATAATGGTGGCTCAATATGAAGGCCGACATCGCTACCTACATTGGTAAATGCTTGACATGTGCTTAGGTCAAGGTTGAGCATCAAAGACCGTCAGCACTGCTGACACAACCAGAGATTCCCTAGTGGAAATGGGAATGCATTGCTATGGACTTTATTACTAAGTTACCCAAGACTGTGGGAGGTTATGACACCATCTGGGGTATTGTAGATCGTCTCACTAAATCTGCTCATTTTCTACCGATTACAGATTCGAATAAGATGGAAAGATTGGCACAAGTTTACCTAAAGAAAGTGGTTTCTAGACATGGTGTACCTATATCTATTATTTTCGACCGTGACATCAGGTTTACATCTAGATTTTGATAAACATTGCAAAAGAGAATGGGAACCCTACTCGATATGAGTACAACGTATCACCCACAGACAGATGGCCAAAGCGAAAGAACCATCTAAAATTTAGAAGACATGTTAAGAGCATGTGATATTGACTTTAGGAATGGATGAGATAAACATCTACCAGTGGAAGAATTCTGGTACAACAATAGTTATCACACGAGTATAAAGGCTACGCCTTTTGAGATGTTATACGGAAGAAAGTGCAGATTACCCTTATGCTGGAGTGAATTAGGGGATAGTCAGTTGACGGGTCCTGAGATAATTCACGAGACTACAGAGAAAATTGTGCAAATTCAAGAGAGGTTGAAAACAACTTGAAGCCGACAAAAGAGCTATGTCGACGTTAGGAGGCGACCTCTAGAATTTTAGGTTGGTGAGAAGGTTATGCTAAAGGTATCACCCTGGAAAGGTGTGGTACGTTTCAGAAAATGAGGTAAGCTAAGTCCAAGGTACGTTGGACCATTCGAGATCACTGAACAGGTTAGACTCGTAGCTTATAGATTAAATCTACCTCAAGATCTTGGCGAAATCCATGACAAGTTTCATGTGTCGAACTTGAAAAAGTGCTTGGCATACGAGAATATGATAATTGTTTTGGAAGAGATACAAGTTGATAGTAAACTTCATTTCGTGGAGGAACTTGTTGAGATCATGGACCGCGAGGTCAAGCGTTTATAGCGGAGAAACATAACGATTATTAATGTTCGATGGAACGTACGTAGAGGACTAAAATTCACGTGGGAACGTGAAGACCAGATGAAACAAAAGTATTCACAAATGTTTTCGGACGAGACAACTCCAGTGGACGTGCACTAAATTTCGAGATGAAATTTCATTAACGGGGAGGTAATGTAACAACCCTGCTATTTCCGTTAAGTTTCATTAACTCTCCGTTAAGTTATTTAACGGTACTTACTTACGTTTTGTGTATTTAATGTAATTAAATGCATACTTGGTTCATTGAGGACTACTATAATTAATATGTGAATATATATTAATTGGAAAAATTATTTCAAATTTTGAAATACGGAGAAAAAGATACGGTTTTAATAACCGCAAAGGATGTCTTTCAGGACTGCGAATCACTCGGTTTTAATAATTATTAACTTTGAGAAACTTAATTCATTAAATATATAAGAAATTAAATATGTTTTCTCAAAGTTTTCTATGTGAATTATTTTTAATAATTATTAACTTTGAGAAAACATATTTAATTTATTATATATTTACTGAATTAAACTTGGTGGGATGCGTTTTAACGATCGGTTAATGTTCGGGGAACTCGGTACGGTTAACGGCAACTAGAAACGAACCACACTTAGTGAACAAGCAAGCCGAAACGTAATATAATTCGCTTTTAATAATTATTTTATATAATTATTATGTTTTAAAAATACTTTTAATTTATTAGAATTTTTATAGATTAAACGGGAGAAATTAATGTTTAGCGATTCGGTTTGCGTTTTCGGCTAACAACACTTAATGGGTACACTTAGATAACTTTTCTAGCAACATTTGAGAGCCCAATGACTCTTTTTCTAGCCCTTGGTCGAAATTTACAAGGGGGAGGGCCTTCTTTGATTTATTTTGGGCTAGTTGTTATTTTAGTCCATGTAAATTAGGCCCTAACTTATCCATAAACCTAATTTAATCAAAACAAAAACAACCATTCAATCTCTACCTCATAACCACGACCAAGATCAGCACCCAACACCCTCTACATGTCAACATCTTCATCATCCTCAATCACCATCAATTTTTGCTTGTTTGCTCTTGTAATCAACACGAAAGTGATAGTCTTGATCGTTCCCTACGCATTGGTATTAGTAAATTTTGATTTAGAGGTATAAATCAGTAACCCTAAATTTATAAATATGATTTTTATAAGATTACATAGTGTATGTTGGTCTATTGTTCAATCCTATGTGTGTATGCATGATATTAGTCGTTAATTTTCTCGGTTTGTATGTTTTGATTGAATCCCAAATTTAAAAGGCATGTTAATGATAATATAAACATATTTTCTTTAAATAATATGTATCTAGACAGAAAGCTATCGAAAATTTGCTAACTTTGCTTGCAAGAATCGCTTGATTTCGTTATATATTGCTCTAGATATGCTTGTTTGAATTTTTGACATGTTATTGTGCTTAAATCAGAAAACTACAATTTGTGTGTTATGAATTGATGCATGAACTGATTACCATTGGATAGATAATTGAAAAACACTCAATTTAGACTAGGATATTATGTCGCTTGGATTTGTAAACCTCATTTTATGCTTACTTAATCATATATGATAAAACTTGCTAAACAACGTTTTTGAATTGAGATAAACAACCACTTAACATGATTTCTGGAATATAAGATCTTTCATTTTGAAAATTTTATGATGATTACTTTATCTTTCATTCAGAATTTGTGTGCTAATTGTCTCTAGATGTCCGAATAATCGCTCTCGAAAATGACTACCTGAATGGAGTTGAAACTGTCTCGTATGCATAGGTAATAGCCTAGCATGAAGTAGAAATTGTTTTTGAACTTGAGCTTCTTATATGTTGTTAATTGGATGTTAAGGAACATATCTCATTTGCATTTTAACCTATAAAAAGTCTATATTCTATGTGCTTTATGTGTGCTAAAACAGAAGGTCCGGGTTCTGTCTAAATTAAAAAGTCCGTTTGATTGACAAAATTGTATAAATTGGCAACATGAAATGCTTAGATCTTTTGATATATTAAAATTTTAGGTGTTTTTTATCATCTCCCACTGATCTAATATGATTTACATTTTTCTAGAATAAATGAGAATTTTTATAAAGCTGATGCGCGAGCAGAAACTGAACTAGAAAGATTTGCATGCTACGTGAGTTCTAGGAATCATATGATAGTATGATTGGTCATTTTAGAAAGCTTATGACATTTAACTATGATCTGGATTTTTCCATATTTTCATAATTTGTCATTTGCGAATAATGCTTAATCGTTTGCATGACTTTTGTGAACACTTACGGTAACCGAACTTGAAAACGTGAAATTGACAAACGAACGTTTGAAACTTATGAGTTGACCTTGGTTTGACTTTATGACATCATTCACATGACCTAATTATTTTGTTGACTTAGGTTGACCAACTTGACAAAGTTTGACTTTTGTTTGACTTGCATGAACTAGTTGACTTTTGTTGACTTTTACATTACAAGCGCGTCGGTCTGAGCAATAGAACAACAATACTGTGGACCAACTTCTATATTGAAATAGACTTATGTACTATATATTGGTATATCTAGGTTACATTACTCGAACTTAATTAACCGACAACTCGTTGCTTGTGCAAAACTTCAAGTGCACTCAAGATGAGTCTACAGTCCCTTACACTTTTCTTTTTGGGATGAGATAACATGCTGTTTTTAAACTGATTTACGAATTAGACACGAGTAATAAAATGAATATACATATGAGTTTGATCAAAAATCCCTTAGCTTGAATATCTTAATTACAATTGTAAGCTCTAATCATATGGACGGATCCGTTAGGTCTGACAGCCTCGCCCGACGAACGGGTGCTTATTACTTCGTAACTTGTACACTTGATTAGTGTATGCTATCATAGGGTAATGGAAGTCGTGTATCATTTAGCTATTCGCAGGTTAAAGCTTTATATTCAAGTTCTCATAACAAATGTATAATTTTTACTATGCTTTGAACGAAATTTCGTAGTCTAACAAATGATAACTGATTTACTAAACCTGTAGATTCACTTAACAATCTTGTTGACCTGTTTTCATGTTTTATCTCAGGTATTAATTACTTCCGCTGTAGAACTTTGCTGTTACATAGAAGTCAATTCATGCACCGGGACTAGAGTTAACATCGCCATTAATGGATTTTGACAGGGTGTTAAAAGATTGATGGACCTCGAAATAAATTCTCCAAATTGATTGTCGGGGTCGGAGTCAAAGTCGGAGTCTGGTCGGCATCTCACAAATTGACAGGGCCAGGCTCGGTTTGTCGATGTTTGGCGGTCACCCCACTTTCATACGTTAAAAATTATGGTTGGTCATTAACAATCCTCAACGCTTCTTCGTACACGAAGGTTCTCTTTTTTTGATCATGAAATGCGTTCTTAACTTGCAAAATGATATGTGATGTACACAACCAAAAGTGGGGTCGGCTGTTGAGCCGTACACAAGCAGCTCCCCAATTTTGTTTTCTTATTTTGCGTCGATCAAAAACACCCCAAAAGTGGGGTCGGCTGTTGAGCCGTACACAACCAGCTCCCCAAATTTGTTTTTCTCGTCTTTTTTAATAAAGTAACTAGGTTAATTTTTTTTTCTTCAATGGGCTTAAACTTAATTTACGATATAATTTGGACTTTAAGATTTAGAAACCATACTCCCTTTTTATATTCAGCCCACCACTAATTAAATAAAATTCATCCCATGTCGTTAGTCCACATGTAACCCTCTCAAGCCCATTTTACATCATGTGTTTTAGCTGCTTCTATCCAGCTGATTGTTTGAGTTGTAGCTCATAACTCGTTCAGAACTTCAGTGATATATATAAATAAAAGTTGTAGCTCTTTAAATCACAGACATATGGGCTTTGGATTTACCTGAATCTGAGTCTCGAAGAGTGAGATATAGTCATTTTTGTGCAGGCGTGCAGATTTTGAAAAATCACCAACTTGTCACACAACTTCACCATCTTTTTAACAATACAAACAATAAACCTTCGAAGCACACCAAATAACCTTTAAGAACTCATATATTGACCACAACTCTTATAGCGACCAACCATGATGGTAAAAGACGTCGAAAACACCCCAAAAACTACAAAATATCATACGGAATCACTTCTTGATGCAAAAAAACACAAATCTTCATAAATACCACCAAAACGTCTCCAAATCGTATCTAAAGGACCAAAATATGAACAATATTGCTAAGATAAACATATGAAATATATGCAATATCAATATCCAAGTCGTTGTGTCCACTAGGCCAATGCGTAACAAGTTTGTCACAAAGAACGATAAACAACTTGATATCTTTGTTCATCTTGCTCCACTTGCTCGTTATTTGATCCATACGCCTTTGTTCCATCACTTGAGAGTTGTAATCTTATCAGACGCTCTCCCAAAAATAAGTATGTGTTTGGGAGTTTCCGACTTCAGAATTTAGAGTAGCGCGCATCCAATACTCGGCCAAAATCCTACTTTCCTCGTCCGACCACAAAACCTTCTCTATTTTTCCTTTTTTGGCCACGACTACATCTTATGTTTCTTCTACATGCTCAAATTCGGATTGTTTTCTTGCATTTCGTTAGGTTCGTCTTCTTCGGGCGGTGTGTCAACTGTCAGTATGTAAGGGCTTTGAGGTTGGTTATATTGAGACTTGTGAGGTTGGTTAAATTGAGGTGTTTGTAGGTTGTTATATTGATGCATTTGAGATTGATAGTGGGGGTAATTCATGTAATGAGGTATGGAAAATGGATTCACGGACCAATTTTTTAGTTGATGATATTGAGATTGATAGTGGGGGTTATAAGATGAGCCCATGAGAGATTGATGTTGCATATTCATGAGAGATTGTTGATGGAGATATTTTGGAGCTTGATGAAGCGTGTTTTAGAGGAACAAATTCCACATATCTTCATCAACGGTAGTATTTTGTTGTTGTTATTGTTGTTGTTGTTTTTGTTTTTTGATTTGTTTGTTGGAAGATATGGTGATGAATGAGATGGAGATGATGAAGTTGAGATGAAGTTTGATGAAACTGAGATTTGAATGTTGGTGAAAAGGAGATAGTTTTTGGGTGTATATAAATGAGAGTGTAGTTGAAAAAAAAATAGTCGTTGAAAAAAAAATAGAGCCGTTTGAATTCATTAAAAGTGCAAATCATCTGTGAACCAAATTGTCATCCAACGGAATTTTGAATCACGGTCACTCAACGACGGGGGAGGGGCAGGTTGCTGATATCGACACGGTTCAACGGATGAGGCAACGTCAGCCCCCACCGCGAACCGTTAAGAGTGGTCTAATGAAAGGTTGTAAATGATGTGGTAAAATATAATAATTGATAATTGAATAAATATAATTTTTTTTATTTATCTAAGTTGTGAGAATCAATGAAATTTGGTATTGAGTGTGGTGTTGACCGTTGATTTTCCCTCTACGCCATCAACAACGTAACAATACAACACCCACAACTTTGTGTTATGGTGTTGTGGTCTATAACGGATTCCAAGAACGATTACGTCACGAGTGTTTAGTGTAATTTTCTTTCTAAGTTTTTCTTTCAATTTGGATGGATCCTCTTTTTCGTCCCAATTCATTTCATTTCTTTTCTTTTCCTTCTCAAATGGTCTCGGGAACGAAGCCTTATAATTTTCAAAGATAAACCGTCAAACATTTTAAAATAAGTATCTACAATTGATTTTAGTCTAGATTAAATATCTACAATTGATTACAGTGTGGACTGTTAGATGGATTATATAGATCGGCCCAAGTCCGATTGTGGGCTTGGTCAATTAGGGTTTTTAGAGAATTAAGGTTGCCTATATACTCTATAAATATCGTGATATAATACCATGTTATACAATGAATTTCCCGTAGGTATAACTTTATTATATCACGATATTTATAGAGTACATAGGCAACCCTAATTCTCTAGAAACCCTAATAGAAAAAGCCCATAATCGGACTTGGGCCGAACTATATAATCCATCTAAATACAATGAAATTCTCGTAGGTATAAGTTTATTATATCATGATATCTATAGAGTACATAGGCAACTCTAATTCTCTAAAAACCCTAAAGGACCAAGCCTAATATCGGCTTGGGCCGATCTATATAATCCATCTAACACTCGTCCGCAGTCCGAACGGCGAAATCGCGAAAGTTTGAACTGGAAAGAAAACAATAACCATAAAAAGAATAAATAAAAACACAATTTTCTCTCTAATTTGTTGTATCGAAATGATTGATATCGTTGATTGGTTGTTTTGTTTGACTGCGTTTTCTTTTTCGTAACGTTTTTTCTTTTTCTTTTTTTTTACGTCGTGAGCAGGACTTGGACTTCGAACTTTTATCACTAATACAATCTTCTTCAACGTTGCAAAACAAGAGAGTTTTTTTTTGTTTTTTTATATTCCTCTTTTTTTTCGGTGTTTGGAATCTAGTCAAGCTATGCGGCTCATGTCACGATCCTACTTTTTCCGTTATCGTTTTCCGTTTATATTTAACTTCTGTTAAATGATATTCGTGCCACATTATTTCTATGACTTATGTTATTATTTAATAATAATATTTCCTTATTATGTGTTATATGAATATATATGTTCGTAATTAGATTTGTACGTTTCTACGTATCTTGGATTTCTATCCGGTAATTCGTTTGGGTTTTCAAACCAATAATCAAACTTTTGTTATTTTTGAATCCAAATTATTTTATTTATGATATTTCTATATCATATGAGTTTATAAGATATTTCTATATTTTATTTTTCGCATGTGGGTGTTCTTCGAAGATTTAATCGCGTAATGGTGTTTTCATGAATCGGGATCCGTTCGGACTTTTGGGCCACAAGCAATTGCACTACATTTCATGTTGGGCTAAATGGGAGCCTAACCTACCCCTTGATCGGCCGAACCCACCCATGGGTACATGGGGGGTTGATTTTTTGAAATTGCATTTTATCCTTTATTTTCCCATTTCATTTTTTTACTAGTTCACTTCTCATTTAACCTAAATTTAAT
Organism: Rutidosis leptorrhynchoides; assembly: GCF_046630445.1. NCBI lineage: Eukaryota > Viridiplantae > Streptophyta > Magnoliopsida > Asterales > Asteraceae > Rutidosis > Rutidosis leptorrhynchoides. Next base: position 322,306,590 of record NC_092335.1, on the reverse strand, counting down.
TTTTTCCTCCTTCCTCTCCTCTTTGTGGCCATCTCCCTAGCATCACCATCATCACCATTTCTTCATTAATTGTTGCTTGGAATTTAGGGCTTTCATCATAAACGAATTCTACTATTCTTTCTCTACGAGTCTATATCACTTGATTGTTGATTAGGGTATAAACATAAACCCTAAATTTTTCATTTAAATCTTATTTTACTGATTATATATGTATGTTGATGTATTAGTGCTTGTATGTTGTTGTATTATTGTTATTATGCTTAGAATTGTTCGATTGCGAATGATTTCGGTTGATCAATTTATGGACAACAGCTATATTGTGAAAATAAGTGTATTTGGCTAATGTTTTTGGTTAATTAAAGTGTATAAATGAGTTCCTCTTATCGAGCACATAATTTTAGGCTTTGGATTCATCTCGTTTCAAGTTACGTACCAAAATCTATGCTTGATTTAGGGTTTTGTAAGATAGAAATGTACAAAGTTGTGAAACCAGTTTTGGTCCAACTTTGGGACCATAATTTGATATTTTGGGGTGTACCCTTGGGTTAGGATTGATGATTGGATGAGCTTTCATGTTCGGGTCATCGAAATCCGAGCCACGGATCACCCGGAATGACTAAAACAAGTTTTGAAACGTATTAATGAAATGTTTGGTTCATGGCTGTTCATCACGACCATATGTGTAACAACCTGACTTTTTTCGTTTATTCATTTTAACGCCCATCTTTTTTTTATAAAATATCTTTCGTTATCAAGATTCGTACCTTTCGTTAATTAACGTTCTTAATATTCCCGTTATTGGATTATAACATCTTCCGTTTACTCTCGCGTGTTTAAAATAATTTGTTCGGTAAATTCACGCACCCGCTTTTAAACTTGAGGGACTAATAGTGTCAAGTGGCCAAAGTGGTGACTATGTAACATCCGTGTTACATCCATCCCACATCGGTTGGAGAGGGGAACGAAGCATGCCTTATAAGGGTGTGGAGACCTTTCCTAGCATGACGCGTTTTGGGACCACAAGCGCAGCAGATCTCATGAGAACTCTGCAGTTAAGCATGCTCAGGCGAGAGCACTACCAGGATGGGTGACCTCCTAGGAAAGTGCTCGTCGTGTGTGGTTGCTAAGAAAAATTCGTGCGCCTACGGGCAAAGCAGACAATATCATGCTACGGGGAATTACCTGGGATGTTACAGATTGGTATCAGAGCCAGACCCCGGACCAAACGTGCACAGCGAGGACGCTGTGTCCCATTAGGGGGAAGGATTGTAACATCCGTGTTACATCCGTCCCACATCGGTTGGAGAGGGGAACGAAGCATGCCTTATAAGGGTGTGTAGACCTTTCCTAGCATGACGAGTTTTGGGACCACAAGTGCAGCAGATCTCATGAGAACTCTGTAGTTAAGCGTGCTCAGGCGAGAGCACTACCAGGATAGGTGACCTCCTGGGAAAGTGCTCGTCATGTGTGGTTGCCAAGAAAAATTCGTGCGCCTACGGGCAAAGCGTACAATATCATGCTACGAGGAATTACCTGGGATGTTATAGACTAGGTCAACTAGTCAACCACTTCACCTCCTCCATTCATTTCATTTCTTTTTCTCTTTTCCATTTTTCTTTCATATAATACTTCCATTTTTGTATCTTTTTCATCTTCAACAAAGATTCATCATCTATTTCACATCTAGGAAGCTTACAACAAATCCGATTGCATATTTGGAATCCTCTCTTCGTCCTTTACATTTTGATACTAACTTCATCACTTTTGGGTAACTTTCTAAAAACTCTAGATTTCTCTAAATTCATTTTATAGACTTGAAATGGTGTTAATTAGTGTCTATGGCTCAATGTGATGTCGTATATGTAATTTGTATGCTCGATCTCGTTATTTTGAGTAACTAGCATGAACACTTGAAATAGGTTTGCCAAATCCTTGATTTTGGTTGATTAAATGATGTTATATGTTAAAGTTCATGTGTTAATTGTGTTACTAGTATCATTAGCTTCAATTTGGTATGTTGGATGACTTAGAAAAACTTCCTTAACATGATTATTGAATTTGTGATTCTTGGTTAGGGTTTAGTAGCTTTGAATGTGCTTTTTGATGCATTAAAAGCCTTGCAATGTTGTTTGTAAGTGTTTAGTAGTATTGTATGCGTAATTACCTACGAAACGGCGTATTATATGTGTGTATTAAGTTCCCGAATCATCTTATGCGTTTTATGAACTTGAAACTTTGATAACGAGCTTTAAATGATCATTCGACGAGAAATCGGTTATTGTAAATGATGTTTTTGTTTGATAAAAAGTGTTTAGTTGTATTCCTTATTAAATTACCTTTCCAACGATATAAGATACGTGTTCTAAATGTTTACGGTTTATGTTTTATGATTAATTGAAGATAAATTCGTGCACTAGTCAAAATGCAGCAAATAGCTGCTGAAACTGGCCACTTCGCGATCGCGAAGCTTTTTGGCCTTGGACTCTCGCGATCGCGAGATTCTCCCTGATCAAAGCCACTTTTTGATTTTTGCAATTTCGTTCCAGCTTACTCGCAACTCCGTTTAACGTGAAATTTTGCCAACATGCTTATATATGATTACGTTTTTATGTGTAATGGTCGAAAACCTGACCCAACCCCTTTGACTTTGACTTTGACCAAGTTTGACTTTTAGTCAAACTTAACCAAATACGTATGCAATCGTTCTAACTTGCGTTTATACTTATATCTTGCATGAAACTTGTCAATTGACTCACATGCTACATTAATCGAGTCGTAACGAGCCATAGGACTAATTGAACACATTTTGACCGACCTTGTGTCGTAACCGATAATTGATACAACTTAGTTGTTTAGGTCAAGGCTAAGCAACATTCATTGCATAACGTTTAAATTACAAGTACTTTGGCATGCAACTACGGTGAGATCATAGTCCCACCTTTTCAACAGCTTTTACTCTTTAAATTATGGGATGAGAAACATATACGTATCATACTTTTATGCTTTGAACACAAGTACGAAAACAAACATTCCACGTGGGGTTAGAATAAGAAGGCCTCAATTCAATTATCAATAGTTACACTTGCAGAGTGTAAACGTGAACTTATGTTGTGTGGATCCATACGGGCTTGACAAGCCCTCATTCGGACGGTTTGATACCGTTAACGGATGAAATATATTTTCGAGTATATAGTGTAGGTTCTAACACTATGATAACGGGGTTCGTAAACAGTTAAGTTTTGATAATTGGGTGCTCCACAAACGTACAACAACTTTGGAATGCAAACGATTTGGATAATCAACTATACAAAATCTTGTGGTTCAAAAACAATGTTTACAAATACCCTATGATTTCACCAACGTTTTTCGTTGACAGTTTTCTATATGTTTCTCAGGTTCAAGCATACATGCATACGCTAGTGATAACACATTTAGATTCAAACTTAATATTTACATGCATACGCTATTGATAGCATTCGTGATTTTCAACTTATATTATGTCGCAAGTTATTTCATTTATACTTTACAACTTTTGTAAACTTAAACTTGTTGTCAAACCGTTTGGTAACTTAAAACTTTGCAAGTCATATACATTTCAAATGAATGCGACATAATTTTGGTCAAACGCGTCTCATTTAGGGACTATGACCACGTAACGGGACCTAAGTTAACGGTGACGTCAATGACGATTTTGACGGGTCGTTACAGATGGTATTAGAGTGTTGGTTGTAGGGAACTAGGATATGCATTAGTGTGTCTGACAGAGTCGTTAGGACGCATTAGTGAATCTAGACTACAACCGGGTAGTTAACCATTGTATTTTGACTTGTATTTGCTATAGATAGCACTTACTTGATTATTTGCGCATTTATACTTGAATCTTTCTTAGGCGAACTTCTTAATGGTACCAAATTTTCATCATACGAACCCGTACTCTGCCACTTCATTAGTTATACTAGTTCGAGAACTCTGTCTCCTCGGTTTTTATTCGCCACCGTCTCAGCTTACTATCCACGAGCGCTGTGAAGTTTCCACCACCATGGCAATCACTATGTGACGACCCGAAAATTTCTGACCAAATTTAAACTTAATCTTTATATAATTCTGACATAATAAGCAAAGTCTATAATGTTGAGTCTCAAAAATTTTGGAACTATGTTCATGTATTCAATTACCTTCGACCATTTACGACGATTCACGAACCATTATTTGTAAATAGATATGTATACATATAACTAGGTAAATATAAATATATAAATAATTATATATAAGAAACTGTTATATGCAATTGTTGTTATAAATAATATGTAAATTAATATAAGATATAATAAAATTTATTATTTAAAATGAATATATAAAGTATACTATATATATGTGATTTCGAATCTATTTAGTGAACAACGGTGACACTCATTTATCATTCGATCAATATTAAACAAGTTAAAAAGGAACTTATGTGATTTTAAAATAAACGGTGATCCAAAAATGAGTTTTATAAAGTATAGACTTATTAATAATACATTTAGAAGTTATTTGATAAATTTTAAAACTTTTTATATTTTACTTGGGGTTGGGAGTGAATAATTAATGTAACATTTATTTAATAGTTAATGACCAAATTTTATACCATAATAACCCAAATAAATAAAGATAATTAATTTAAAATTTTGAGATTTTTCTGCATACTTTTATCCGCCCACTGATTTATCAACGGAGCACGATTTAGCAATCCGTGAAAACTGTCGGTAATAAACCTACAAAAATTGTGATGGTTTTTTGGTTGAACACGTTTAATTAGTTTATTATTATTATTATTATTATTATAATTATATTATTATTAATTATTATGAATTGGTGTGGTTGTTTTTTGTGTTCCCCACTCAAACCATTCAAGTTGAAAAAAAACCAAACATTTACACCCTGGTTACTACTAATTTTTTTTTTTTTTTTGTATCCTTCTAACATGCAAAGCATGTATATACTTATATATATATATATATATATATATATATATATATATATATATATATATATTAGTATAACCCATCGAAACAAGAAGCATATAACTCTCTATCTTCTACACAATCCACTTTTCTTCTTCGGTTCATTGATCACCCTCACAATCATAACACCATCAACCACTCCCATCACCACCTCACCACCTCACCATCACCATCGTGCTGCTGCATCTACTTGTTTTCTATTTATGTTCAATCAACCACAAGAACCACCATCAATAACCACTGTGTAATTTTGTTGCTACAATTCGTTTCTGCTTCTGTTATCAACACCTCATCACTACAACCATCATTAAATGGGCTGCTAGTGTCAATCTCCTGTACTTTTCCAGGCACTAAAAGACCGTCGAGAATCACCCAAAACCTATCATTAAACATTTAATCAATTTATGTTAATGTTCCTGTTTCAATTGTAAATCAGGAAATCAGAATCTACTACTGCATATTTCTGCCCTAATCACATAATACTACTTGAACTGCTATTCCTATCGTTTTTATTTGAACCTGCTTCGAAAACATCACACACATAATATGGTATTTTCAAACTGATACCAGCTGCACTTGATCTTTTTTTATTCACACCCAAACCCCAATTATTCAGCTGCAACTCAGAAAAGAAGAAAGAAACAAATAGTTATATTATTCAAACATAAGACCACACTCAACACAAATCACCATCATCAAGAATCAATCAAAGGTTATGGTATGCTGCAACCCACTTGAACAAATTCAATCAATTATGTTTATTTTATGACAATTTCTGTTTCGATAGAATAGCCACACTTTTATTGTTACAGAATCCATTTTCTATTTTGGCTTATTAATTGAACATCAGTAACCCTCATCATCCTTATCAATTCCCAAACCCACCAAGAACACCCTTTACTACTATTCAGGTCCGATACATCTAAAAAGGTACCGGGTAAATATACATAGAGATAAAGAAATTTAGGGAATTTAACGAACCCATTACCTATTTGTACAAGTCAGGAACCGTTTACTCGATCGATTGATGATGGATGATGATCGAAGATGATAACGAAGATTGTTGATGATGATGAACGAGGCTGAGGACGAATCGATGGCCTGCTATTCATCTATGATTGCTACTTGATTGATCTATAGATGTTGAAGATGATGGAAAATCGATTGAACGATGATGATAAAAAAAAAATTTCTCTGCGTATGATACCTGCTGAATCTCGATCTGGTTTGGGAATTATCAAACGAGAATTCCTTTTATTTAGGTATAAATATAAATATTATTATAAATTAGTAATATATCTTTCTAATTTCTATTATTATCATTATTATTATTATTATTAATATTATTATTAGTATTATCATTAAAATCATCATTTTTAAAATTATTATTATTAACAAATGTATTTTTATTAAAATTATCATTTTCATTATCATTATAAGTATTATTATTTTTATTATCATTACTAACATTATTATTATTATTACTACTATTATTTTTATCACTTTTATTATTATTATTATCATTATTAAGACATAGCAATTTTTTTATTAGTATTATCATTATTATTAAAAGTATTATCATTTTTATTATTATCATTACTACTATTATTTTTAATATTATTATAATTGAAATTTTTACAAATGAAAGATATCTATATAAAAAAAATATATTTATTACATATATCATAAGTATACGAATATTACATAATATTATGTTTTTCATATATTAACTAATGTAATATTATTTATATTAATATCACATTAATCAAATAATATATCATATAAGTATTATAACAAATTATAAGTATTAATATAATTATATATGAAGACATTAATCTTATTACATTATAAAATATATAAACTTAATTGATTTCATAAATATATATTAATATATATATACCTGATATAGGTTCGTGAATCCAAGGCTAACCCTGCATTTTTCAGTTTCGTCGTATGAATATTTTTACTACAAAATATTGGATAGTGAGTTTCATTACTCCCTTTTTAAATGCTTTTACAATATATTTTTGGAACTGAGAATACATGCGCAACTTTTATAAATGTTTGACGAAATAGACACAAGTACTTAAAAACATTCTACGAATGAGTTATGAGTACACCAGATATCACTCCTTTATAGTCTGGTAATCTAAGAATTAGGAAACCGAGCTTCTAATTGACGCGAATCCTAAAAATAGATCTATGGGCACTAACAAGCCCCAGTCAAAGAATTTGAACTGCTTTAGTACTTCAAAATAGGTATACAACTGCCAGATTTAAAAGATATGATCTGTTTGTGAGGTGTACACAACCATCATATTTAAAAGAGTGGCCTGATTGTTTGCTTTTTGCATGACCGTGCGAAATGCCAGTATACGGGGGATATTCTATATGCATCTTGTTAAGGTCGATTCCAGGTGTTTATATATCGTATGAATGATTTTCCAGCAGTGAGCAGACCTGCACAGATTGTTTTTGAAATATGAGTATCTGGTGGTCTATTATATTATTGAAAATGATTGTTTATGATAAACTAATGAACTCACCAACCTTTTGGTTGACACTTTAATGCTTATATTCATTCTTAGGTATGAAAGAAATCTTCCACTGTGCATTTGCTCATATTAGAGATATTACTTGGAGTCATTCATGACATATTTCAAAAGACGTTGCATTCGAGTCGTTGAGTTCATCAAGATTATTATTAAGTCAATTATAGGTAGATATATTATAAAATGGTATGCATGCCGTCAACTTTCGATGTAATGAAAGTTTATCTTTTAAAAACGAATGCAATGTTTGTAAAATGTATCATATAGAGGTCAAGTACCTCGCGATGTAATTATATTATATGTTATTGTATTCATCCTTATGGATTTGGACGGATCTTTACAGGTTGTATCAGAGCTGGTTTAAGCTGTGTCGTCGGCTTAATCGTAGAGGTGGTTCTCACAGTGTTACCTGTGATGAAGCATTGGCTCTTACTCCTCGCGGTCCGAATATGGTTGGCTTTGTCGAGAGGCATGGCCGTAAAATCAGTGTCTGAGGTACGCTCAGTGGTCACCAGGCGGTTAGCTGGGAAGGCACTGAGTGGGATGCGTCCCCACTGTATTTATAGGTGGTATCAGAGTGGTGGTCTTAGCGAACCAGGTCTTGCATTAGTGTGTCTAACTAGTAGTTGTTTAGATGCATTAGTGGGTCTGGACTTCGACTGTGTCTGCATGCCAAAAGTTTTGCTTATCATTTTGTGTCGAAAATTACCTGCTTATCATTCTTAAGTCTAGACACGTCTTACTACCTTTATTGCATAGATAGTGTATAGACAAATTCATATCTTAGCGTATCTATTACGCTAAATTTTGCCTGATATCTCCAGTAAATTGCTCCGTAATTTAAGGGATCTTGGTACTACATATATCTATGCATTTTATGCATTGAGAATACCATCCAACTATCATTTGCTGTCACTAAACTTTTCATAACAAAAATCTTTTCTGTGATCGCGTAAGATAGCCTCTACGAATCGACCAAGTTCCTCTGACTCCGAAGACAGCGTGACGGGAGCGCACCAACCGATCAACTACCGTGATTTCTTTAGAAAGTGGGGATGGGTTCGCTAAATACTTACCCTATGGAGAAATGAAGAAGGTACTCCATATCACAAGCCGAACATACCACCTAACGTTGGAGTGCTCGATCCGCTTACCGACGAACCTGTTCGCAATACCGTTTTCACTCTTTTCGCACGGATTTTCCGCCTCGAAGGTCGATTCGATGTCATTAAAGATAGTATTTGTCCTCTACTCCCAAATTCTAATCATATAGGATTATTAGAAGAAGTTAGAAGACTTCAAACTAAATATCAAGAATTGACAAACCTTACGGAAGAATGGGTAGAACTAATTCATAGGCTCGAGCGTAAAGTAGAAATCGTGGATGTGACGGTTCAATTTGGAAGCTAGGCTCGTATCTACTACGCAGGTACCACAAGCAGTACCAACACCACCAGCAACACCACCAGCACCAGCATCATTTCCATCACCAAGAGCTCCGTAAGCACCACAAACACCGAAGAGTACCGAGAATGATGAATTATGAAATATTAATTCATTAATTTCTATTTACGATTGAAAGATATATGTATATATATTTATGTATATCTCGAGATCGTAATAAAAATTCTTTTCATATTAACTATGACATGTGAATTTTTAACGGATAGGTAATACCCGAAAAAGATAAAAGAAGCTTTAAAGAGCTTCTATCATAATTAATTCACATATGTTATCATTCACATCTTTCATCAATGATTTAACAATTGATATCTATAAAATAATGATTACATCTGAAGAAAATATATATGTATATATGTTTTCATAAAGATTGTAATTAAAAATTCTTTTGTACAAACTGTTAATGGTGAAAATATTTTAACGGGTAGGTAATACCCGAGGAATATTTAGATTTCACATTAATAAGTTACACTGTACATTCTTCGAATCTGATTCCACAGTCATTTACTATCCTACTTACATTCACAGATATACGTATCCGTTCACCGCAGAATAACCAATTTCATTCAATTTCATAATTGGATTTTGACCTATCAGAATCCAACAAGTGGCATAATGAAGAAAACATTGGACAAAATAAAATTTGTTAGAAACAAACAAATTAACTATGAGAAAAATTTTGTTAGGAATCCACGTTAACTGTTCCTAGCTAACTGTTCCTAGCTAACTGATTACATTTTATTTATCGCAATTTAATTATCGCAATTTATATTCTCGCAATTTTATTTATCGTCATTTAATTTCTGTTATTTATTTTACGCACTTTAAATATTGGGACACGTATACAAGGTTTTGACATATCATATCGACGCATCTATATATATTATTTGGAATAACCATAGACACTCTATATGCAGTAAAGCTTGAGTTAGCTATACAGGGTTGAGGTTGATTCTTAAATAATATATATACTTTGAGTTGTGATCGAGTCTGAGACATGTATACAATGGGTCACGATACGTATTAATTAATTCAAATATTAAATATGAATTATTGAATTACTAACTGTGGACTGCTAACAGTGGACTACCAACATTGGACCATTAAAATGAATTAAAATATTGACTATAACATATGAAACTAAACATTTCTTCAAGTTTGCCACTTGATTTCATCATTAAATCTCAATTGTATTTTGACGATTCCAATCTGCATTCAAACCTTTCATAATTCTTGAAAACACCTCAATCGAGTGGATGAACCAACCGAACTTCATCTACGGAAGAAAAGATTGATGCATATAGTTATGCACCTGAAAACACTCGGAACTTGAGTAAATATTCAACACGTATCTGTGCTTGCTCATTTGGCATTGTTATTACCAAAAATAACATTGCAATTCTTTTCCAAATTAGCTAATTTTGTCACAGCTCCAGCAAATCAACTTCGACTTTCATTCGGAGTAGCCTTATTATAACCCTGATATATACGATTACCTTTTTTCGTCATTGTTACCGGGGAACCCTATATATTCCACCACATTAGCAGTAAATTTACCAACAACTTCATTAATCCTTGACTTTTTGAAAAATCATTATACTCATTGAAACTCTATCATGTACTCATCCGGATCTTGTAACGAGAACTGTCATACCATGTACCGGGAATCAGCAATCAGTACTTTGAAAAAAAAACTCACAGCATATCTACATCAACAGTTATATGTATAACATTTATCTCTTAGAATTATGATCTTTCATTTTAAAATTCTGAAAAGCACTCAGTCTATAAATCAATACTCTGAATGTTGAAAAAGCTGAATGAAGCAGCAGAAACTGTAGACAACCGTAAATGACCTTAACCGTCGAAAGTATGATGATAGAGGATAGTATGTTGGCAAAGCTCAGAAAGGTTGGAACTGGAAAACGGATTAAGCAAACCATGAAGGAGACTTCGAACAAATCACAAGGACTAAACTTGTACATAAAAAAATCCTGATGATTCTGATAAAATCTCTAGCGAATACCTTGCTCCTTAATCGCTCTAAATCATCGTGAATGAATTTCTTCATCACAATTTGATTCTAAAATTCTAAGATATTATCATATCTTTCATTATGAATATCCTCAATATTTCTGAAGATATCTGCATAAATATTCTCGTCCGATATTAATTATCTCTCTACGCTATCTGTGTTATATAATAAAAGGAAACTGTTTTAGTTTCTATATTATGTAAACCTTTGAATTTAAAATATAAATGTTTTGAAGTAGTGTTGAGAACTGAAGCATGAGTTAGTATAATATAATGACACTTGATCAACGTGATTATATTACAGTAAGTCATGCTGAGTTTTTAGTGAAACGTAATGGTTCACAGACCATAACGTCATCATGTGCCATGTTACATGACTCTTACATTCTATCTAATCTCCAAACATATCGAGAACATATCTTCCTGATAGTTCTATCTTTTCCCGTGACTTCTAATAAATTGATTAATCAATATCGTACTACTTCAAACTCTTTCTTAGAACATTAACTACGTTCATTTCCAAAGTTTACATCTATAAATTCTGGACTAATACTTGCTACTTAAAATCAAGAAGAGAAAACAAAAGTATGAATTGAGAAAGAGAGAATAGGAGATGTGAGCTGTGGAAATAAGGAAACAGAGGGGGTAAATTTATAGTGAAATATCCGACAGAATAATCGAAATAGATTATTGCATTTAACCAAAGAAGATCCTAATCTCCTTAATTTTTGAAGAATCAAATCTTATTACAAAGATTTTCTCTAAATCCCTTGGACTCCGAAAATTAACCCTATCTATGTCAAAAGATATGACGAAACTTTATTTTCTCATTTCACTCTTTTGCGATAGCTTCACTTTTACTCTTCACAAAAATCGAATTTTTTATCTGTATTACTCAATAATGATGAAACACTATTTATCAACTCATATTCGTCATGAAAACATTTTTATTGTTAGCTATGACGATCTCGATCAAATTACGGGACGAAATTTCTTTAACGGGTAGGTACTGTGACGACCCGAAAATTTTCGACCAAATTTAAACTTAATCTTTATATAATTCTGACACGATAAGCAAAGTCTATAATGTTGAGTCTCGAAAATTTTGGAACTATGTTCATGTATTCAATTACCTTCGACCATTTCCGACGAGTCACGAACCATTATTTGTAAATAGATAGGTATATATATAACTAGGTAAATATAAATATATAAATAATTATATATAAGAAACTATTTTATGCAATTGTTGTTATAAATAATATGTAAATTAATATAAGATATAATAAAATTTATTATTTAAAATGAATATATAAAGTATACTATATATATGTGATTTCGAATCTATTTAGTGAACAACAGTGACACTCATTTATCATTCGATCAATATTAAACAAGTTAAAAAGGAACTTATGTGATTTTAAAATAAACGGTGATCCAAAAATGAGTTTTATAAAGTATAGACTTATTAATAATGAAATGTCTCGTTCATATCGATTATAAACGTTCCATATTAATTGATTTCGTTGTGAGGTTTTGACCTCTATATGAGACGTTTTTCAAACACTGCATTCGTTTTTAAAACAAACCATAACCTTTATTTTATTGACAAGGTTAAAAAAACACCTATACATAGAGATAAAAATCATTCATATGGTGAACACCTGGTAACCGACATTAACAAGATGCATATAAGAATATCCCCTATCATTCCGGGAAATCCATCGGACATGATAAAACAACATCGAAGTACTAAAGCATCCGCAACCATGGATGGGGTTCGTTAGGCCCAATAGAGCTATCTTTAGGATTCACGTCAATTAGTAGATCGGTTTACTAATTCTTAGGTTACCAAGGAAAAAGGGGCATATTCGGCTTCGATCATTCACCCATATAATGTAGTTTCATTTACTTGTGTCTATTTCATAAAACATTTATAAAACTGCATGTATTCTCATCCCAAAATATTAGATTTTAAAAGTGGGACTATAACTCACTTTCACAGATTTTTACTTCATCGGGAAGTAAGACTTGGCCACTGGTCAATTCACGAACCTATAACAAATATGTACATATATCAAAGTATGTTCAAAATATATTTACAACATTTTTAATACGTTTATGTTTTAAGTTTATTAAGTCAGCTGTCCTCGTTAGTACCCTACAACTAGTTATCCACAATTAGATGTACAGAAATAAATTGATATATATTATCTTGAATCAATCCACGACCCTGTGTATACACATCTCAGGCTAGATCACAACTCAAAGTATATATATATATATATATATTTGGAATCAACCTTAATCCTGTATAGCTAACTCAAACATTACTGCATATAGATTGTCTATGGTTTCATATTGAACTCTATGTTATGAATCTAAAGAGAAAAAGTATAGGTTTATAGTCAGAAATATAAGTTACAAGTCATTTTTGTAAGAGGTAGTCATTTCAGTCGAAAGAACGACGTCTTGATGACCATTTTTAAAAACATACTTTAACTTTGAGTTTAACCATGATTTTTGGATATAGTTTCATGTTCATAAGAAAAATCATTTTCCCAGAAGAACAACTTTTAAATCAAAGTTTTTCATAGTTTTTAATTATCAAACCCAAAACAGCCCGCGGTGTTACTACGACGGCGTATATCTGGTTTTACGGTGTTTTTTCGTGTTTTCAGGTTTTAAATCATTAAGTTAGCATATCATATAGATATAGAACATGTGTTTAGTTGATTTTAAAATTCAAGTTAGAAGGATTAACGTTTGTTTGCGAACAAGTTTAGAATTAACTAAACTATGTTCTAGTGATTACTAGTTTAAACCTTCGAATAAGGTAGTTTTATATATATGAATCGAATGATGTTATGAACATCATTACTACCTCAAGTTTAGTAGGTAAACCTACTGGAAATGATGAAAAAATAACTTGAGCTTCAAAGGATCTTTGGATGGCTTGAAAGTTTTTGAAGCAGAATCATGACACGAAAACAAGTTCAAGTAAGATTTCCACTCGAAATAAGATTGTTATAGTTATAGAAATTGAATCAAAGTTTGAATATGATTATTACCTTGTATTAGAAAGATATCTTACTATAAATAAGAAAGATTTCTTGAGGTTGGATGATCACTTTACAATATTGGAAGTAAGCTAGCAAACTTGGAAGTATTCTTGATTTTATGAAACTAGAACTTATAGAATTTATGAAGAACACTTAGAACTTGAAGATAGAACTTGAGAGAGATCAATTACATGAAGAAAATTGAAGAATGAAAGTATTTATAGGTGTTTTTGGTCTTTGGTATATGGATTAGATATAAAGGATGTGTAATTTTGTTTACATGTAAATAAGTCATGAATGATTACTAATGTTTTGGTAATTTTATGAGATATTTCATGCTAGTTGCCAAATGATGGTTCCCACATGTGTTAGGTGACTCACACGGGCTGCTAAGAGCTGATCATTGGAGTGTATATACTAATAGTACATACATCTAAAAGCTGTGTATTGTACGAGTACGAATACGGGTGCATACGAGTAGAATTGTTGATGAAACTGAACGAGGATGTAATTGTAAGCATTTTTGTTTAGTAGAAGTATTTTGATAAGTGTCTTGAAGTCTTTCAAAAGTGTAAGAATACATATTAAAGCACTACATGTATATACATTTTAACTGAGTCGTTAAGTCATCGTTAGTCGTTACATGTAAATGTTGTTTTGAAACCTTTAGGTTAACGATCTTGTTAAATGTTGTTAACCCATTGTTTATTATATCTAAAGAGATGTTAAATTATTACATTATCATGATATTATTATATATTAATATATCTTAGTATGATATATATACAGTTAAATGTTGTTACAACGATAATCGTTACATATATGTCTCATTTCGAAATCATTATGTTAGTAGTCTTGTTTTTACATATGTAGTTCATTGTTAATACACTTATTGACATGTTTACTTATCGTTTATCATGATTAAACATAGTGTATCAATATCTTAATATGATTCATATGTATTTAGTAAGACGTTGTTATAACAATAATAGTTATATATATCGTTTCGAGTTTCTTAATTCAATAAACTCAATTTTATGTATATAACTCATTGTTAAAATACCTAATGAGATACTTACTTATCATAATATCATGTTAACTATATATATAATCATATATATGTCATCATATAGTTTTTACAAGTTTTAACGTTCGTGAATCACCGGTCAACTTGGGTGGTCAATTGTCTATATGAAACCTATTTCAGTTAATCAAGTCTTAACAAGTTTGATTGCTTAACATGTTGGAAGCACTTAATCATTTAAATAACAATTTCATTTAATATATATAAACATGGAAAAGTTCGGGTCACTACAGTACCTACCCGTTAAATAAATTTCGTCCCGAAATTTTAAGCTGTTGAAGGTGTTGACGCATCTTCTGGAAATAGGTGAGGGTATTTCAGCTTCATCTGATCTTCATGCTCCCAGGTGAACTCGGGTCCTCTATGAGCATTCCATCGAACCTTAACAATTGGTATCTTGTTTTGCTTAAGTCTTTTAACCTTACGATCCATTATTTCGACGGGTTCTTCAATGAATTGTAGTTTTTCGTTAATTGTAATCTCTTCTAATGGAATGGGGAGGTCTTCTTTAGCAAAACATTTCTTCAATTTCGAGACATGAAAAGTATTATGTACCCCGGCGAGTTGTTGCGGTAAGTCAAGTCGGTAAGCTACTGGTCCGACTCGATGTATAATCTTGAATGGTCCAATGTACCTTGGATTTAGTTTCCCCCATTTACCAAATCGAACAACGCCTTTCCAAGGTGTCACTGGTGGGTGTCACCGACCGGATCGGAGGATCAACAACAGTGGCAGGTGAAGTGGCTGAAGAGTCTGAATCGCTGCCCAAAATGATGACAGGTGGAATATCCGACATCTGAATAGAGAAAAATAACTTTTCCATGTCAGTAAGTCATAAAGCAAGCACGTATTAGGCACTACAGCAACCTAGCACGGTAGTAATAATAACAGTGCTAAACAGAAATAACATGTGAAAGCAGATAGTAATCATGCAATAGCGGAAATAAGCATACAACAAGTTCGCATGGCAGTGAAGATAAGCAATAGCATGCAGTAAGATCATACAACTGAAAATGTAGACAAAAGCATGCAGTAAGTTTCGTAGAAACAAGTAAACTAGCAAGTTGTAGATTAGTCCTATTAGTGAATCCTACTTAGGTTCGGTCTAGACTCACTAATGCAACCTAATTCCCTACAATCAATGCTCTGATACCAAATGTGATGCCCCGTACAAAACCATCGTGTACGATTTGTCAACAACAGGATCTTTACATGGTTGAATACTACATGCTGTTTGAAAACCAGTTTGCATT
The DNA here is from genome assembly GCF_046630445.1 of Rutidosis leptorrhynchoides. NCBI lineage: Eukaryota > Viridiplantae > Streptophyta > Magnoliopsida > Asterales > Asteraceae > Rutidosis > Rutidosis leptorrhynchoides. The sequence goes on along the minus strand of NC_092335.1, from coordinate 322,290,141 downwards.
CATAAAAACATAGTGTTTACAAAAGATAACGTGACACAGAGGTCATTACAAAGCCATTATTCAAATAACATAAGTTGCGAATGCAAAATAAAAGTTTCATGATTGAGACATCTCTAAGTTATGCAGCGGTTATCTAACACAGCAGGTCCTTAACAGCAAGACAGCAATTCTAATAGCGGAAGCAAGAAACCTCTAGGCACCTGAGAAATACACGTTTAAAAGTCAACACGAATGTTGGTGAGCTACAGTTTAAGTTGAAACAGTAACGTAAAGTAGGCCACGAGATTTTAGTATAACAAAATAGTATGAAAAGTATATGTATAATCGTGGGCACCCGGTAACTAGACTTAAAATTTATAACCCCCTGAAAGTACACTTGGAGAGTGTGTATGTTCACGAAGTATTAAACACCCATTAAATGCTAGCGCGACTAGCCCGAGTGGGGATATCAAACCTATGGATCCATATCTAAGATTCGCGTTCACCGGGTCGAAAACCAATGACTAAACATTACCTTGCTAAGGGGAATGTTTATGTCGTTGTATAACCCACACACATATAAAGTTTAAGTACTCGTTCCTAGTATGTAAAACGCAAAAAGCGCATGTATTCTCAGTTCCAAAATAATTTAAGTAAAAAGGGATGCTATAACTCACAGTGATAAAAGCGGTAAAGTCGGTAATGAAAGTACGCAAGTAGTAAGTCGGTCTGAAAGGTCGTCAACCTAAATCAAGGGTTACTAGGTCAGTAGGTTGTTTTTATAAATTCTAATAGTGCATAAAATAAGTTTAAGTGTCATCATCATCATCGTTCATCATCATAAAAGCTAAGTAAGTTTGACAAGAATAGAGATCGAAACAATAGGCTGAATTCGGTCAGCTGCTACGGCCTCTACGTAAATCGAAAAGATGCGTAGTCAGTGGCTATGGCTCCGTATATGAGTCCCCTAACTGCTGACCAATTTTCAGAACCTAACTCATCTGCGTTTGACCGCGGCGATGGTTTAAGTGCGAGTAGGTCAGAAATTTCAGCACAACGTTAATAGGGTGTAGTGACTCTCGGAGGGCCATAAATCCTAAACCGTAACTCAGATTAAGACGAGGTCTAAACGGAAAATCATCTACTCGAAATGAACTAATTGAAAATAAATGTTAAAGTAGCCCAGGTGGTCTGATCAGATACGAAAAACAGTAGGTAAGTGCTCCGGTGGGGTTCTTAATGCTTGATGCTCATCACGGTTCTCATCCTTGATGCTTGTAGCTTCAAGTGTACAACTCGTTGATGGGTTAGCATCACCTTGACTAAGATTCCACCATCAACACACAATATGTTAAGACCAAGTAAGGATACAACTCAATCAAGAGTCTTAGATGGATGATGAACCAAGGTTACATCATATTCTTAGTCTTAACACAATTACAAGTCACATTTACAACTAAAGCTACAAACTTTACATCAATCAAACAAGTATGAACACAATCTAAGTCAAATGAGGTGATAGAACCCTAAGCTAGAGAGCTTGGATCCCTTTCACACAATTTATAAGGTCACAAAGCTAGAAAGCTTGAACCTTTATTGTTCTTGAAGATCTTGAAGCATAAACTTGGATCTTTAAGTTACATGAAAATAACAAACACAAGTTTGAATCTTTATAACAAAATAACAATATTAAAGTAAAAAGATTTAGATCTACAAAGTAGGTGAAGATTCAAAGCTAGAAAGCTTGAATCGTCCATGTTCTTGAAGGATTCAAATCCAAGTTTGAATCTTACAAGATATAATCAAGATCAAAGCTAGAAAGCAAGACCTTTAATGATGATGATGACTACGAAAATGATAAGAGAAGAAGAAGAAAAAGATCAAAAACTTACAAGTTTTTGAGTGAGAAAGACTAGAGAGAAGATAGGAGATTATGTGTGTGTGAAATACAAATGAGAGCAAGTGTAAAATGGATGAAATGAAGCTAGTATTTATAGAAAAATGAGGGTGTGGGTGAGGCCATATGGCCGTTGGAAATGGGAGGGGGCAAGGGGAACAAAAAGTTGCTTTTTGGTTAATGGTTGTCTAAAGTATGTACTTATGCTAGGATCCCATGTAACATTATGGATAATACTTGACATTTTTGCTAGCATGTTCCCTCTAATTAAATGGGTAATTATCTTATATATTAATGGGTCACTAGTAATTAATAAGTGGGCTAATTAATTGGGCCACTAGCTAGAGTAGGGTGGGCTTAAGTCCAACAAGATAGAAAGTCCAACAAGACTAACTAGTAAGCTTAATTAAATTTCTACGCGTAATTAAACATCCAAAAATCCAAGTAATTATTATTATAAAATAATAATTAATATTTCACAGTCATAATATTCCGGTTACGACAAAAGTCAAACGTGTGCGCAGTCCGCGGTTTATTCGAAACGTCAAGTAACACTAACGGTTATAAAGCATCCGGTGAATAAGGGTTAAGTATCCTACGTACTCTAAGGCACGTTTTAACATATAATTGGAAGTAAACCACGTATATCAAGTTTCCAGAGTATAAAGTAGCATAGTACGCACAAAATCGCAGTTTCGCAAAAATACAAGGCACGAAAGCAAGTCGAAAAAGTTGGGTCATTACAGGTAGTGCGTAAGCAGCATCTTGTCCTACCTACTCGAGATAGCTATTCCACCATGTTAGCGCTGTACCTGTGAAGGTATGTGTAGCGTACTTTACTTTGTCTTCTTCAGTACATTTACTAATGGCAAACACTGATTCAACCTTCTCGGTCCACCGTTTGAATCCAATTGGACCCTCGGTTCCATCAAATTCCAAAGGTTTGCAGGCAGTGAATTCTTTGTAGGAGCATTCTACACGATTTCTTGTGAAATTAGTTCCACTGCTAGATCCAGAGTTATTGTTATTTTGCATCGCAGCCTGTACTGCGGCTATGTTTGCTGCAAGGAAAACACGGAAGTCTTCCTCGCTCATGTTAAAATTCTGACGAGTCGCCGGTGCCATTTCCTTCAAAAATAGCCCAAAATAATTAAGTTAATCATATAGAATTTTAAGAGTAGTCAATAGTATTTCGTAGCATAGTATGAACTTATTTATAAAAGTTTTTTCTTTATATTAGCATTTTATAGTTTTTAATTCGGGTACTACCTACCCGTTAAGTTCATACTTAGTAGCTAATATACAATTTAACTACTACAATTCCATATGAAAAACTGATTATAATAATATATCACATACAAATATTCTTCAAACTTACAACTTCGCTATATTACATATAACATGAAATATAGTACACATTGATACAGGACAGTTTTGAAGATAAATCTAGTTAATACGTAAGTTGTTCAGCAAAGGAAATAAAGACACGTAATTCATAAGTCCATAAACAAGTCATGCATTCTGGTTTTACTAAGACGACTTTCCATCCTTGGTCTTGTGGAAAATAACCGTTATGACCATTGGCTAGGCAGCATGTTGTAATGTCGTCAAAAGGACGAGGGTTTCGTAATGTCCAACAGTCCCGTAATAATCTAAAAACCTTGTTTCTCACCCCAACTACTGAATCTGTCACTTGTGGGAAGGTTTTATTTAAAAGTTGCAATTCGATGTTCTTTTTCTCACTTTGGTAAGAAGCGAACATCACTAACCCTTAAGCATAACATGCTTCTTTATGTTGCATGTTAGAAGCTCTTTCTAATTCACGAAATCCTTTGCTGGGATATGTTGAGTCAAAATAGGTTCTTAACCCGTAGCGTAAAATTGCATTTGGGTTCCCCGCATTTAACACTTTAAAGAAAACACGGCATAAATTACGGTCTCCCCAATGTGATATACCCCACCTATCAAAGGAAAGCCTTTTATAAACTAAGGCATTTCTGGAAAGTCTTTCAAATGTTTGACAAGTTAATTTTGCCATAATTAATTGTGCTGATGAATTCTGACCGACTCTAGACAAGATTTCCTCAATCATATCCTCTGGTAGATCTTCTAAAATATTCGGTTGTCTACCCTTAACGTCCATTTTGTTTTTATACTGTAAAATAGACAAGGATTAGATTCGTAAAAGATAATTACTAAATAATAGAAGCAATTTTTACATAGAACAGAAAAGTACAAGCACACTACAATACATATAATACACAACATGATTACAACCCTCTAATCTGAATCACTGGTTTCTTCTTCTTCGGACTTGGTTCGTTTTACTAATTTTCTAGGAATATATGGTGTTCCTCTAATACGAGCCATCATTTTCCACAATGGTTTAGAAAAACCTGGTGGTTTAGAGGTTCCCGAGTCATTGTTACATTTTAGGAAATACGAATGTTGCCGATACATATAAAGTTCATCGGGGTTGGAATCGGGTTTCTCTATTTTTATACCTTTTCCCTTATTATTTTATTTCGCTATTAAAATGGGTCGAGGTAATTTCTATAACATCATCAGAATCCTCATCGGGATCCGATTCATCGAAATATTGGTAATCTTCCCAATATTTTACTTCCTCGGTGGAAACACCATTGACCATTATTAACTTTGGTCCGTTGGTTGAGGATTTTCTTTTATTTAATCGAATTACTGTAGGTATCAATATTTCTTCCTCCGAAACCTCTTCTTCTTCCGGTTCCTCCTCTTTCGGTTCCTCCTCTTCCGGTTCCTCTTCTTCCGATTCCTCCTCTTCCGGTTCCTCCTCTTCCAGTTCCTCCTCTTGCGGTTCTTCTTCGGGAATTTGTGAATCTTCCCAAAATATATTCAACTCTTCAGTATTATTAGGTGAATCGATGGGATTTGTACTAGTGGTAGACATCTATCACACAATATCAAACACATTAAGAGGTTAATATATCACATAATATTTACATGTTAATAATATATAGTTTCCAACAAAAGTGTTAAGCAATTGTTTTTAAAGAAAACACGGTCGAAGTCCAGATTCACTAATGTATCCTAACAAACTTGATAAGACACCCTAATGCAAATTTCTGGTTCTCTAAGACCAACGCTCTGATACCAACTGAAATGTCCCGTTCATATCGATTATAAACGTTCCATATTAATTGATTTCGTTGCGAGGTTTTGACCTCTATATGAGGCATTTTTCAAACACTGCATTCGTTTTTAAAACAAACCATAACCTTTATTTTATCGACAAGGTTAAAAAGACACCACCTAGATTATTCAGAAATGATAATCTAAAAATATCACACTTACACACTACCAATACATATTGGTTTACAAATATTAATATGTTACAACAAAATAGATCTCGAATGCAGTTTTAAACAATATTATACAAGCATGCTGACACCAAATCTTGTCCACATATTAGCATGCAACAGCAGAAGCTCTTAATAATCACCTGAGAATAAACATGCTTTAAACGTCAATAAAAATGTTGGTGAGTTATAGGTTTAACCTATATATTTATCAAATTGTAATAATAGACCACAAGATTTCATATTTCAATATACATCCCATACACAGAGATAAAAATCATTCATATGGTGAACACATGGTAACCGACATTAGCAAGATGCATATTAGAATATCCCCTATCATTCTGGGAAATCCATCGGACATGATAAAACAACATCGAAGTACTAAAGCATCCGCAACCATGGATGGGGTTCGTTAGGCCCAATAGATCTATCTTTAGGATTCGCGTCAATTAGTAGATCGGTTTACTAATTCTTAGGTTACCAAGCAAAAAGGGGCATATTCGGCTTCGATCATTCACCCATATAATGTAGTTTCATTTACTTGTGTCTATTTCGTAAAACATTTATAAAACTGATCCCAAAATATTAGATTTTAAAAGTGGGACTATAACTCACTTTCACAGATTTTTACTTCGTTGGGAAGTAAGACTTGGCCACTGGTCGATTCACGAACCTATAACAAATATGTACATATATATCAAAGTATGTTCAAAATATATTTACAATATTTTTAATACGTTTATGTTTTAAGTTTATTAAGTCAGCTGTCCTCGTTAGTAACCTACAACTAGTTGTCCACAATTAGATGTACAGAAATAAATCGATATATATTATCTTGAATCAATCCACGAACCAGTGTATACACGTCTCAGGCTAGATCACAACTCAAAGTATATATATATATATATATATATATATATATATATATATATATATATATATTTGGAATCAACCTCAACCCTGTATAGCTAACTCAAACATTACTGCATATAGAGTGTCTATGGTTGTTCCAAATAATATATATACATGGGTCGATATGATATGTCAAAACATTTGCATACGTGTCTATGGTATCCTAAGATTACATAATATATTAGAATACATGTATAATACAATATAAGTTAGCTAGGATATGATTTGTATAGAATTGTTACAGTATTTCCCGTAGCTAAAACAATCAAAAAGTATCCAATCTTGTTTTACCCATAACTTCTTCATTTTAAATCCGTTTTGAGTGAATCAAATTGCTATCGTTTCATATTGAACTCTATTTTATGAATCTAAACAGAAAAAGTATAGGTTTATAGTTGGAAATATAAGTTACAAGTCATTTTTGTAAGAGTTAGTCATTTCAGTCGAACGAACGACGTCTTGATGACCATTTTGAAAAACATACTTTAACTTTGAGTTTAACCATGATTTTTGGATATAGTTTCATGTTCATAAGAAAAATCATTTTCCCAGAAGAACAACTTTTAAATCAAAGTTTATCATAGTTTTTAATTACCAAACCCAAAACAGCCCGCAGTGTTACTACGACGGCGTATATCCGGTTTTACGGTGTTTTTTTCGTGTTTTCAGGTTTTAAATCATTAAGTTAGAATATCATATAGATATAGAATATGTGTTTAGTTGATTTTAAAAGTTAAGTTAGAAGGATTAACTTTTGTTTGCGAACAAGTTTAGAATTAACTAAACTATGTTCTAGTGATTACAAGTTTAAACCTTCGAATAAGGTAGTTTTATATATATGAATCGAATGATGTTATGAACATCATTACTACCTCAAGTTTAGTAGGTAAACCTACTGGAAATTATGAAAAAATAACTTGAGCTTCAAAGGATCTTTGAATGGCTTGAAAGTTCTTGAAGCAGAATCATGACACGAAAACAAGTTCAAGTAAGATTTCCACTCGAAATAAGATTGTTATAGTTATAGAAATTGAATCAAAGTTTGAATATGAGTATTACCTTGTATTAGAAAGATATCTTACTATAAATAGGAAAGATTTCTTGAGGTTGGATGATCACTTTACAAGATTGGAAGTAAGCTAGCAAACTTGGAAGTATTCTTGATTTTATGAAACTAGAACTTATAGAATTTATGAAGAACACTTAGAACTTGAAGATAGAACTTGAGAGAGATCAATTAGATGAAGAAAATTGAAGAATGAAAGTGTTTGTAGGTGTTTTTGGTCATTGGTATATGGATTAGATATAAAGGATGTGTAATTTTGTTTACATGTAAATAAGTCATGAATGATTACTAATGTTTTTGTAATTTTATGAGATATTTCATGCTAGTTGCCAAATGATGATTCCCAAATGTGTTAGGTAACTCACATGGGCTGTTAAGACCTGATCATTGGAGTGTATATACCAATAGTACATACATCTAAAAGCTGTGTATTGTACGAGTACGAATACGGGTGCATACGAGTAGAATTGTTGATGAAACTGAACGAGGATGTAATTGTAAGAATTTTTGTTAAGTAGAAGTATTTTGATAAATGTCTAGAAGTCTTTCAAAAGTTTAAGAATACATATTAAAACACTACATGTATATACATTTTAACTGAGTCGTTAAGTCATCGTTAGTCGTTACATGTAAATGTTGTTTTGAAACCTTTAGGTTAACGATCTTGTTAAATGTTGTTAACCCATTGTTTATTATATCTAAAGAGATGTTAAATTATTACATTATCATGATATTATGATATATTAATATATCTTAGTATGATATATATACAGTTAAATGTTGTTACAACGATAATCGTTACATATATGTCTCGTTTCGAAATCATTAAGTTAGTAGTCTTGTTTTTACATATGTAGTCCATTGTTAATACACTTAATGACATGTTTACTTATCATTTATCATGATTAAACATAGTGTATTAATATCTTAATATGATTCATATGTATTTAGTAAGACGTTGTTATAACGATAATCGTTATATATATCGTTTCGAGTTTCTTAATTCAATAAACTCAATTTTATGTATATAACTCATTGTTAAAATACCTAATGAGATACTTGCTTATCATAATATCATTTTAACTATATATATAATCATATATATGTCATCATATAGTTTTTACAAGTTTTAACGTTCGTGAATCACCGGTCAACTTGGGTGGTCAATTGTCTATATGAAACCTATTTCAATTAATCAAGTCTTAACAAGTTTGATTGCTTAACATATTAGAAACACTTAATCATGTAAATAACAATTTCATTTAATATATATAAACATGTAAAAGTTCGGGTCACTACAAATAATACATTTAGAAGTTATTTGATATGTAACAACCCGTCCTTATCCCCCTGGACGAAGTCATCAACATCTGGTCCCATTGCGAGATACTGTCCTAAATATGCAGGAATGACTCCAAGTAATATGAGCAAATGCACAGCGGAAGACTTCTTATATACCTGAGAATAAACATGCTTAAAAGTGTCAACCAAAAGGTTGGTGAGTTCATAGGTTTATCTTAACAATTATTTCAATATGTTAATAGACCACAAGATTTCATAATCATAAACATAATACACTCGCAAGTGTATATAAAGCATTCTAAGTGGTTGAGCACTTGGTAACCATACTTAACATTTAATCAACGTCGCATATTCCCTTTATTATGAAATCTCACTACACCGTACCAAGTGTAGTCACCGAAACGAAGTACTGTGCAACCGTTGAATACTGGTCGTCCAGTCCGGTTGGGGTTGTCAGGCCCGATAGATCTATCAACAGGATTCGCGTTTACAATACCCATGTAAATAGTAGTTACCAAGCTACAGGGAAATATGCCAGTGGTACAACTCAACGTAGAATATATTTTTAAGTACTTGTGTCTATTTCGTAAACATTTATAAAAGCAGCGCATGTATTCTCAACCCAAAAATATATATTGCAAAAGTAATTAAAAAGGGAGCAAATGAAACTCACCTAATGTATTTTGTAGTAAAAATACATATGACTATATTGAATAATGCCGGGTTGGCCTTGAATTTATGAACCTATATCATTTGTATATATATTAATACACATAATCGTACTCAAACAAAATTTATATATTCTTATTAATTATTATTTATTATGATTTAATAGTGTTATATATATTTATTAATGTTTTATCTTTATCTATTATGTATTAAAATTAATACTTTCATACATAATTATATTGTTATTTATAATATATGTAAAAATGTTTATCTATTATGATAGTAGTAATAATAATAATAATAATAGTAATAAAAATGATAATTTAAAATAAAGATACTTTTAATAATATTGATAAAAATGATAACTTTAAATAATACTTTTAGTAAAAATGTTAATTTTTAACAATACTGAATATTTATAATCATAACTATAAAAATAATGATACTAATACTTATATGAATAATAATAATAATAATAATAATAATAATAATAATAATAATAATAATAATAATAATAATAATAATAATAATAATAATAATGATAATAATAATAATAATAATAATAATAATAATAATAATAATAATAATAATAATAATAATAATAATAATAATAATAATAATAATAATAATAATAATAATAATAATAATAATAATAATAATAATAAAATGAATCAATAACTACCTCAAATGGGAAGAGTAAAAAAAAAACAGAAATAAACTGCCTTTGCACGGGTTCGAACCCAAGACCTCTCGCTCATACGAAAACTCCCCAAACCGTCCAACTATCATTTCATTTCTTAATAAACTCGCATGCCTAAATCTTTATTATGTACAGAATCGATTATCTTCCTCCTCATTACTCATTTGTAGTTCATTAAAAGCCCAAGAAAATAGTCCATCTATTTTTAAAGAAGCCCAATCGAGTTACAAGTCCATTTAATAGTTTATTCAAGCCCAAGACTGATTTGTATGTCTCTGATCCAATAATACCAAAAACAGAAAATAATATAACTAGTAGGTCACAACTTTGATTCTTCATCATCACCACAGGATCACGATCATAAATATCACCGAGCTTATTACAGTTAATCGTCATCATCATCAATCGGTTTGCAACAGGAAACTTTTAATGGCTATCGTTGCTGTAGCGAGGAAAAAAAAATACTACAGCATGATTTGCAGCTGCACTTCTCACTTCACGATTTCTTGGTGGTTTTCGAGCAAGCAATTATGGGTTTGGGTTAAACAAAACACATAAATACTGCAGCCGTGAACAACATCATCAAGTTATTATTTTAACGTTATCACTTTTGTACTGTTCATCGTCTTCTCCATTAATCTCTCTCTCCTTTATTTGAATTTAATAGCCGAATGGTATAACAGTAGCAGTGATAGCGTAATAGTGATGTAGGCTTTGGGGTGGTCTCGGTTAACATAGAAACAGAAAGTAACACGGTCATGGGTTTGTGTGGTGGATTCCTTGGTTCAAACTTCGTTTAGAAACGAAAATTATAGATAGAGAAAAAGAAGAGAGAGAGAGAGAGAGGATGAGAAAGAGAGATCTAGATGGTGGTTACGATGGTTGTAGAGTGTTGTGGTGATCGAACCATAGGAAACATGCATTAAACAATCGAATAACAGAAATACTCCCATGGTTTTCGGTTTGTAGCTACATAAAGTGTAAGGTGGTTAGTGGTGGTTGTGTGGCGGCTTGAGGGTGGTGGGAGGTATTGATGGTTGTAACCGAAATTGGAACAGAAACGAAAAACGAGTATAAGGTGTTGGTTATGAAGTTGATGGATCTAACAAAAGAAAGAATTATGAGTAGTAGTAGTTCATTGGTGAAGTATTAAAGTGGTTTGTTGTGGGTTTTGTAGATGATGAGAGTGGTGTGTGATTTACGGTTAATAGACAACACAAAACAACAACTAATGGTGATGGGTTAGTTCACAGATCAAGAAAGGAAGTAGGAACAAGGAAGATAAATAGAGAAAGTGGCTGTAAGGTAGTTCAACTACACAGAGGAGAGGATAGATAGATGGTTTTTCATTCCATTATATTTGTATGTATATATTATATATAAAAAAATAGACGGATGATGAAAAGCACAAACAGTAATCTATAATTTATTTTAGATTCTTTTTACACAGTATAGCAGCCATTATAATTGGCTTCTTATTACCGACATCAAATAGTATGAGTATTATATCGAGCTCCGTTGTTTACTCAGTGGCGAATAAAAAGTGTTCAGAAAAATCCCATATTTTTAAATTAACTATATTTATTTATTTTAGTCATTATGATATAAAATTTGATTATTAATTTATTAAATAAAAATTACATCAACTGTCCCTCTCAATTCTGGGTAAGATGTAAAAAATGTTAAAATTTAATAACTAGATCCTAAATACATTTTTAGTAAGCCTAAAACTTATAGAACTCATTTTTTTGGATCACTGATTATTTAAAAATCATAAATGTTCCTTTTTAACTTGTTTAATATCGATCGAATGACAATTGAGTGCTACAGACGATTACCAAAATAAATTCGAAACCACAAAATATGCATTTAATATATTTTATTTATATAGATGTGTTTTTAATAATAAATATCATAATATCATATTTTTATTTTATTTTACATAATTAATTTTAATAACAACAACATTAAATATTTCGAATTATACTTCCAATTATTATTTATATATATACACACATCTATTTACAAATAGTTGTTCGTGAATCGCCGGGAATGGTTGATGGTCAAATGAATATATGAATCAGTTCAAAATTTTTGAGACTCAACCTTATAGACTTTGCTTATTGTGTCAAGAATATTAAATCGTATCGAGAGTTTGGTTTAAAATTAGTCGAAATTTTCCGGGTCATGACAGTACCTACCCGTTAAATAAATTTCATCCCGAAATTTGAATACGATCGTCATGGATAACAATAAAAATGTTTTCATGACGAATATGAGTTGATAAATAGAGTTTTATTATTATTGAGTAATATGAATAAGATAATTCGATTACTCGAAGAGTACGAATGAAGCTATCACTAAATAGTGAAACGAGAAAGACAAATTTCATCATAACTTTTGACTAGTCATGGTTGAATTTTTTTTTTGGAAAATAAGCTTCGTCTTAACTTTTGACGTTGTCTCGACTGAATTCCGGAATTCAAGGGATTTAAAAGAAAATCTTGGAAATCTATAGGATTTGATTCTTCGGGTTTTATGGAAAATTAGGATCCTCTTTAATTTAATGCGATTATCTGTCTCGATTGCTTTGTCTGGTATCTTCTCTATAAATGAACTTCTTTCATTCCATTATTTTCACCACTCCAATTCTTTCTTTCTCGATCCATACTTTCAAATGATTGTGAAAATGCTTAATCCCATTTTAATCCTTGTCCTCATCCTTACTTTCGCAACATTCATTCTCCTTTTTCAACTTCCATCAGAGGAATCTGCTTTCTTCTACTTCGCCTCTAGGGTTATAGTGTTTTTTAATTCTCCCGTCTCTTTATGTTGCGATAAACATTGACATACACGGTTTGTAATTTATACGTTGTTATCGGGCTTTATATTCTCCCTTATATTTCAAAGTTCTATGCTTTTGTTTTCTCTTCCCGACTTCAAGTCAAGCGAATAATGGTCCTGAATTCGTAGATATAGAATTTCGAATGATTATAATGTTCTAAGCAGGAAGAAACGTGATAGCACGATTTGATTTTCAAATTTATCAAAATTACTGAAGATAGAACTATCAAGAATATATTCTTCTTGATATGTTCGGAGGTTATGTAGAATGAAAGAGTTATGTAACATGACACATGATGATGATATAATCTACTGTGAACCATCATCACATTTCATTAGAAACTCAGCATGACTTACAGTAATATAATCACGTTGGCCAAGCGCATTTTATTATACTAACTCATGCTTCAGTTCCCAACACTTCTTCACAATTCATTCATAATTTATACTTAGACTTTACAGAAGTTTCCAATATAATGGAATACAGAAAACACGAAGAGGTAGATAATTTCGGACAAGAATATTTATGAAAATATCCTCAGAAATATCGAAGATATTTATGATGATATTTTGGAATTTCTAAGTTCGATAAATGATGAAGAAAATTTTCCGCAAGATTTTAACATGACTTCGGAGCAAGATATTCTCTAAAGATTTCATCGGATCCAGAATTACCTGGATTCTTTGAATATAGGGTTTGGTCCTTGTATTTGTTCTTGATCTCCTTCATGGTGTGCTCAATCCGATTTTTAGTACCAAATTTTCTATCGAGCGTTCCTAACACTTCCTTCTTTATCATCAACTTTTGGCCATTAAGGCCATCTACAACATGCTGCTTCGTCAGCATTTTCAAAGTTAACGGATCTGGGTCATCGGTTATCAAACCGAGGTGGTTTCAGGAGAATTGTTTTTAGATGATTAAACGCTGATGGTAATATGGTGGAATATGAAAGGTTCTTTGGTAACAATAAGTGAGCACGCAGATATATCAAGATTATAATAAGGTTGTTTTGAATGAAAAGTTGAAGTTAACTTGCTGAAGCTGTGACAAAATTGGCTATTTTGAGGAAGAACTGTAAAGTTATTTTGGGCAATAATATCACTAAAGGAATTAGCACAGCTACGTGTTAAACGTTTACTCAGGTTCTGAGTGTTTTCAGGTGCATAACTATATGTATCAACCTTTTCTTCCGTAGATGAAGTGCAGTTGGTTCATCCTATCGATTGAGGTGTTTTCAAGAATCATGAAAGGTTCGAACGCAGATTGTAATCGTCAAGATACAAATGAGGTTTAAAATGAAATCAAGTGGCAAACTTGAAGAAATGTTTAGTTTCATATGTTATAATCAATATTTTAATTCATTTTAATTGTCCAATATTATTCGTCCACCGTCGATAGTCCACATTTAACTGTCCAATAGTTCATATATAGTTTAATATATAACATTCGAATTAATTAATACGTATCGTGACCCGTGTACCGGTCTCAGTATTGATCACAACTCAAACTATATATATATTTTGGAATCAACCTCAACCCTGTATAGCTAACTCCGTCATTTGCATATAGAGTGTCTATGGTTATTCCAAGATAAATATATGGATGGGTCAATATGATATGTCGAAACCTTGTGTACGTGTCCCGTTATTTAAAGTGCGTAAAATAAATACAGAAATTAAAAGATGATAAATAAAATTGCGAGAATGTAAATTGCGATAATTAAATTGCGATAAATAAAATGTAACCAGTTAGCTAGGAACAGTTAGCTAGGAACAGTTAGCGTGGATTCTTAACAATATTTCAATTAGTTAGTTCATTTGTTTCTAACAAATTTTACTTTGTCCGATGTTTTCTTCATTATGCCACTTGTTGGATTTTGATAGGTCAAAATCCAAATATGAAATTGAATTTGAATGAAAATAGTGGTTCTTTGGTGAACGGATACGTACATCTGTGGAGGTAAACATAATAGTAAATAATCGTTGAATCAGATTCGAAGAATATACAGTGTAACTTATTAATGTGAAATCTAAATATTTCTAGGGTATTACCTACCCGTTAAAATATTTTCACCATTAACAGTTTGTACGAAGGAATTTTTAATTACAATCTTTATGAAAATATACTTACATATATATTTTCTTCAGATGTAATATAGATTTAATGAGTTGATATGATATTAAACTCATTTGATTTACCGTTAATACTAGATTACATAATCTCTAAAACTTTAGAAATTACATAATCGCCATGTCGAGCGAAGATAATCGATGTAGAACGATTCGTAGAACGATGATTATACTCGAGGTACAGAATGAGATGGTGAGGCATGAATGTTGAAACTTGGGTTGTTGGTGGTACTGTTGGTGCTGGTGATGTTGCTGAAGCTGGTAGGTTCCGCACCATATTCTCCAAAGCTACTACTCGAGCGCAAAGCTCGTTGACTTCTTCTATTACTCCGGGATGATTGGTGGTCGAAACGAGCGGATGAATAGGGTTTAGAATTTAAAAAAATATAATCGTGTTGAGATATTCGGGAAATGAGGGTGAAAATGGTGTTTCGGATTGATTCGTCGGTAAGTGATTCAGGTTCTTCGCCAAAAGGTGAATTCGGTTGGTGGAAGGGATCGCCTTCTTCTCATCTCCATTGGTTAAGTCGACTATGAACCCATCCCCACTTTCTAAAGAAATCACGGTAGTTGATCGGTTGATGCGCTCCCGTCACGCTATCTTCGGAGTCAGAAGAACTTGGTCGATTCGTAGAGGCCATCGTACGCGATCACAGAAAAGATTTTTGGTATGAAAAGCTTAGTGACAGCAAATGATAGTTGGATGGTATTCTCAATGCATAATATGCATAGATATATATAGTACCAGGATCCCTTAAATTACGGAGAAATTTACGAAAGATATCAAGCGAAGTCTATCGTAATAGATGCGCTAAGATATGATTTAGCAGATACGCTAAGATATGAGTTTTGTCTATACACTAATCATGCAGTCAATGCAGTAAGATGTGTCTAGACTAAGAATAATGAGCAGACAATTTCCTAAAGATGATAAGCAGATGATTTTTGACAAAAATGATAAGCCAAAACTTTTGACATGCAGACACGGTCGAAGTCCAGACCCACTAATGCATCTAAACAACTATTGGTTAGACACACTAATGCAACACCTGGTTCGCTAAGACCACCGCTCCGATACCACCTGTAACAACCCGTCCTTATCCCCCTGGACGAAGTCATCAACATCTGGTCCCATTGCGAGATACTGTCCTAAATATGCAGGAATGACTCCAAGTAATATGAGCAAATGCACAGCGGAAGACTTCTTATATACCTGAGAATAAACATGCTTAAAAGTGTCAACCAAAAGGTTGGTGAGTTCATAGGTTTATCTTAACAATTATTTCAATATGTTAATAGACCACAAGATTTCATAATCATAAACATAATACACTCGCAAGTGTATATAAAGCATTCTAAGTGGTTGAGCACTTGGTAACCATACTTAACATTTAATCAACGTCGCATATTCCCTTTATTATGAAATCTCACTACACCGTACCAAGTGTAGTCACCGAAACGAAGTACTGTGCAACCGTTGAATACTGGTCGTCCAGTCCGGTTGAGGTTGTCAGGCCCGATAGATCTATCAACAGGATTCGCGTTTACAATACCCATGTAAATAGTAGTTACCAAGCTACAGGGAAATATGCCAGTGGTACAACTCAACGTAGAATATATTTTTAAGTACTTGTGTTTATTTCGTAAACATTTATAAAAGCAGCGCATGTATTCTCAGCCCAAAAATATATATTGCAAAAGCAATTAAAAAGGGAGCAAATGAAACTCACCTAATGTATTTTGTAATAAAAATACATATGACTATATTGAATAATGCCGGGTTGGCCTTGGATTTATGAACCTATATCATTTGTATATATATTAATACACATAATCGTACTCAAACAAAATTTATATATTCTTATTAATTATTATTTATTATGATTTAATAGTGTTATATATATTTATTAATGTTTTATCTTTATCTATTATGTATTAAAATTAATACTTTCATACATAATTATATTGTTATTTATAATATATGTAAAAATGTTTATCTATTATGATAGTAGTAATAATAATAATAATAATAGTAATAAAAATGATAATTTAAAATAAAGATACTTTTAATAATATTGATAAAAATGATAACTTTAAATAATACTTTTAGTAAAAATGTTAATTTTTAACAATACTGAATATTTATAATCATAACTATAAAAATAATGATACTAATACTTATATGAATAATAATAATAATAATAATAATAATAATAATAATAATAATAATAATGATAATAATAATAATAATAATAATAATAATAATAATAATAATAATAATAATAATAATAATAATAATAATAATAATAATAATAATAATAATAATAATAATAATAATAATAATAATAATAATAAAATGAATCAATAACTACCTCAAATGGGAAGAGTAAAAAAAAAACAGAAATAAACTGCCTTGGCACGGGTTCGAACCCAAGACCTCTCGCTCATACGACAACTCCCCAAACCGTCCAACTATCGTTTCATTTCTTAATAAACTCGCATGCCTAAATCTTTATTATGTACAGAATCGATTATCTTCCTCCTCATTAC
The DNA here is from genome assembly GCF_046630445.1 of Rutidosis leptorrhynchoides. Classification (NCBI taxonomy): domain Eukaryota; kingdom Viridiplantae; phylum Streptophyta; class Magnoliopsida; order Asterales; family Asteraceae; genus Rutidosis; species Rutidosis leptorrhynchoides. Next base: position 322,272,751 of record NC_092335.1, on the reverse strand, counting down.
TCATTTGTAGTTCATTAAAAGCCCAAGAAAATAGTCCATCTATTTTTAAAGAAGCCCAATCGAGTTACAAGTCCATTTAATAGTTTATTCAAGCCCAAGACTGATTTGTATGTCTCTGATCCAATAATACCGAAAACAGAAAATAATATAACTAGTAGGTCACAACTTTGATTCTTCATCATCACCACAGGATCACGATCATAAATATCACCGAGCTTATTACAGTTAGTCGTCCTCATCATCAATCGGTTTGCAACAGGAAACTTTTAATGGCTATCGTTGCTGTAGCGAGGAAAAAAAAAATACTACAACGTGATTTGCAGCTGCACTTCTCACTTCACGATTTCTTGGTGGTTTTCGAGCAAGCAATTATGGGTTTGGGTTGAACAAAACACATAAATACTGCAGCCGTGAACAACATCATCAAGTTATTATTTTAACGTTATCACTTTTGTACTGTTCATCGTCTTCTCCATTAATCTCTCTCTCCTTTATTTGAATTTAATAGCCGAATGGTATAACAGTAGCAGTGATAGCGTAATAGTGATGTAGGCTTTGGGGTGGTCTCGGTTAACATAGAAACAGAAAGTAACACGGTCATGGGTTTGTGTGGTGGATTCCTTGGTTCGAACTTCGTTTAGAAACGAAAATTATAGATAGAGAAAAAGAAGAGAGAGAGAGAGAGAGAGAGAGAGAGAGGATGAGAAAGAGAGATCTAGATGGTGGTTACGATGGTTGTAGAGTGTTGTGGTGATCGAACCAGAGGAAACATGCATTAAACAATCGAATAACAGAAATACTCCCATGGTTTTCGGTTTGTAGCTACATAAAGTGTAAGGTGGTCAGTGGTGGTTGTGTGGCGGCTTGAGGGTGGTGGGAGGTATTGATGGTTGTAACCGAAATTGGAACAGAAACGAAAAACGAGTATAAGGTGTTGGTTATGAAGTTGATGGATCTAACAAAAGAAAGAATTATGAGTAGTAGTTGTTCATTGGTGAAGTATTAAAGTGGTTTGTTGTGGGTTTTGTAGATGATGAGAGTGGTGTGTGATTTACGGTTAATAGACAACACAAAACAACAACTAATGGTGATGGGTTAGTTCACAGATCAAGAAAGGAAGTAAGAACAAGGAAGATAAATAGAGAAAGTGGCTGTAAGGTAGTTCAACTACACAGAGGAGAGGATAGATAGATGGTTTTTCATTCCATTATATTTGTATGTATATATTATATATAAAAAAATAGACGGATGATGAAAAGCACAAACAGTAATCTATAATTTATTTTAGATTCTTTTTACACAGTATAGCAGCCATTATAATTGGCTTCTTATTACCGACATCAAATAGTATGAGTATTATATTGAGCTCCGTTGTTTACTCAGTGGCGAATAAAAAGTGTTCAGAAAAATCCCATATTTTTAAATTAACTATATTTATTTATTTTAGTCATTATGATATAAAATTTGATTATTAATTTATTAAATAAAAATTACATCAACTGTCCCTCTCAATTCTGGGTAAGATGTAAAAAATGTTAAAATTTAATAACTAGATCCTAAATACATTTTTAGTAAGCCTAAAACTTATAGAACTCATTTTTTTGGATCACTGATTATTTAAAAATCACAAATGTTCCTTTTTAACTTGTTTAATATCGATCGAATGACAATTGAGTGCTACAGACGATTACCAAAATAAATTCGAAACCACAAAATATGCATTTAATATATTTTATTTATATAGATGTGTTTTTAATAATAAATATCATAATATCATATTTTTATTTTATTTTACATAATTAATTTTAATAACAACAACATTAAATATTTTGAATTATACTTCCAATTATTATTTATATATATACACACATCTATTTACAAATAGTTGTTCGTGAATCGCCGGGAATGGTTGATGGTCAAAGGAATATATGAATCAGTTCAAAATTTTTGAGACTCAACCTTATAGACTTTGCTTAATGTGTCAAGAATATTAAATCGTATCGAGAGTTTGGTTTAAAATTAGTCAAAATTTTCCGGGTCATGACAGTACCTACCCGTTAAATAAATTTCATCCCGAAATTTGAATACGATCGTCATGGATAACAATAAAAATGTTTTCATGACGAATATGAGTTGATAAATAGAGTTTTATTATTATTGAGTAATATGAATAAGATAATTCGATTACTCGAAGAGTACGAATGAAGCTATCACTAAATAGTGAAACGAGAAAGACAAATTTCATCATAACTTTTGACTAGTCATGGTTGAATTTTTTTTTGGAAAATAAGCTTCGTCTTAACTTTTGACGTTGTCTCGATTGAATTCCGGAATTCAAGGGATTTAAAAGAAAATCTTGGAAATCTATAGGATTTGATTCTTCGGGTTTTATGGAAAATTAGGATCCTCTTTAATTTAATGTGATTATCTGTCTCGATTGCTTTGTCTGGTATCTTCTCTATAAATGAACTTCTTTCATTCCATTATTTTCACCACTACAATTCTTTCTTTCTCGATCCATACTTTCAAATGATTGTGAAAATGCTTAATCCCATTTTAATCCTTGTCCTCATCCTTACTGTCGCAACATTCATTCTCCTTTTTCAACTTCCATCAGAGGAATCTACTTTCTTCTACTTCGCCTCTGGGGTTATAGTGTTTTTTAATTCTCCCGTCTCTTTATGTTGCGATAAACATTGACATACACGGTTTGTAATTTATACGTTGTTATCGGGCTTTATATTCTCCCTTATATTTCGAAGTTCTATGCTTTTGTTTTCTCTTCCCGACTTCAAGTCAAGCGAATAATGGTCCTGAATTCGTAGATATAGAATTTCGAATGATTATAATGTTCTAAGCAGGAAGAAACGTGATAGCACGATTTGATTTTCAAATTTATCAAAATTACTGAAGATAGAACTATCAAGAATATATTCTTCTTGATATGTTCGGAGGTTATGTAGAATGAAAGAGTTATGTAACATGACACATGATGATGATATAATCTACTGTGAACCATCATCACATTTCATTAGAAACTCAGCATGACTTACAGTAATATAATCACGTTGGCCAAGCGCATTTTATTATACTAACTCATGCTTCAGTTCCCAACACTTCTTCACAATTCATTCATAATTTATACTTAGACTTTACAGAAGTTTCCAATATAATGGAATACAGAAAACACGAAGAGGTAGATAATTTCGGACAAGAATATTTATGAAAATATCCTCAGAAATATCGAAGATATTTATGATGATATTTTGGAATTTCTAAGTTCGATAAATGATGAAGAAAATTTTCCGCAAGATTTTAACATGACTTCGGAGCAAGATATTCTCTAAAGATTTCATCGGATCCAGAATTACCTGGATTCTTTGAATATAGGGTTTGGTCCTTGTATTTATTCTTGATCTCCTTCATGGTGTGCTCAATCTGATTTTTAGTACCAAATTTTCTATCGAGCGTTCCTAACACTTCCTTCTTTATCATCAACTTTTGGCCATTAAGACCATCTACAACATGCTGCTTCGTCAGCATTTTCAAAGTTAACGGATCTGGGTCATCGGTTATCAAACCGAGGTGGTTTCAGGAGAATTGTTTTTAGATGATTAAACGCTGATGGTAATATGGTGGAATATGAAAGGTTCTTTGGTAACAATAAGTGAGCACGCAGATATATCAAGATTATAATAAGGTTGTTTTGAATGAAAAGTCGAAGTTAACTTGCTGAAGCTGTGACAAAATTGGCTATTTTGAGGAAGAACTGTAAAGTTATTTTGGGCAATAATATCACTAAAGGAATTAGCACAGCTACGTGTTAAACGTTTACTCAGGTTCTGAGTGTTTTCAGGTGCATAACTATATGTATCAACCTTTTCTTCCGTAGATGAAGTGCAGTTGGTTCATCCTATCGATTGAGGTGTTTTCAAGAATCATGAAAGGTTCGAACGCAGATTGTAATTGTCAAGATACAAATGAGGTTTAAAATGAAATCAAGTGGCAAACTTGAAGAAATGTTTAGTTTCATATGTTATAATCAATATTTTAATTCATTTTAATTGTCCAATATTATTCGTCCACCGTCGATAGTCCACATTTAACAGTCCAATAGTTCATATATAGTTTAATATATAACATTCGAATTAATTAATACGTATCGTGACCCGTGTACCGGTCTCAGTATTGATCACAACTCAAACTATATATATATTTTGGAATCAACCTCAACCCTGTATAGCTAACTCCGTCATTTGCATATAGAGTGTCTATGGTTGTTCCAAGATAAATATATGGATGGGTCAATATGATATGTCGAAACCTTGTGTACGTGTCCCGTTATTTAAAGTGCGTAAAATAAATACAGAAATTAAATGACGATAAATAAAATTGCGAGAATGTAAATTGCGATAATTAAATTGCGATAAATAAAATGTAACCAGTTAGCTAGGAACAGTTAGCTAGGAACAGTTAGCGTGGATTCTTAACAATATTTCAATTAGTTAGTTCATTTGTTTCTAACAAATTTTACTTTGTCCGATGTTTTCTTCATTATGCCACTTGTTGGATTTTGATAGGTCAAAATCCAAATATGAAATTGAATTTGAATGAAAATAGTGGTTCTTTGGTGAACGGATACGTACATCTGTGGAGGTAAACATAATAGTAAATAATCGTTGAATCAGATTCGAAGAATATACAGTGTAACTTATTAATGTGAAATCTAAATATTTCTAGGGTATTACCTACCCGTTAAAATATTTTCACCATTAACAGTTTGTACGAAAGAATTTTTAATTACAATCTTTATGAAAATATACTTACATATATATTTTCTTCAGATGTAATATAGATTTAATGAGTTGATATGATATTAAACTCATTTGATTTACCGTTAATACTAGATTACATAATCTCTAAAACTTTAGAAATTACATAATCGCCATGTCAAGCAAAGATAATCGATGTAGAACGATTCGTAGAACGATGATTATACTCGAGGTACAGAATGAGATGGTGAGGCATGAATGTTGAAACTTGGGTTGTTGGTGGTACTGTTGGTGCTGGTGATGTTGCTGAAGCTGGTAGGTTCCGCACCATATTCTCCAAAGCTACTACTCGAGCGCAAAGCTCGTTGACTTCTTCTATTACTCCGGGATGATTGGCGGTCGAAACGAGCGGATGAATAAGGTTTAGAATTTAAAAAAATATAATCGTGTTGAGATATTCGGGAAATGAGGGTGAAAATGGTGTTTCGGATTGATTCGTCGGTAAGTGATTCAGGTTCTTCGCCAAAAGGTGAATTCGGTTGGTGGAAGGGATCGCCTTCTTCTCATCTCCATTGGTTAAGTCAACTACGAACCCATCCCCACTTTCTAAAGAAATCACGGTAGTTGATCGGTTGATGCTGAAATGTCCCGTTCTTATTGATTAAAAACGTTCCATATTAATTGATTTCGTTGCGAGGTTTTGACCTCTATATGAGACGTTTTTCAAAGACTGCATTCATTTTAAAACAAACCATAACCTTTATTTCATCAATAAAGGTTTAAAAAGCTTTACGTAGATTATCAAATATGATAATCTAAAATATCCTGTTTACACACGACCATTACATAATGGTTTACAATACAAATATGTTACAACAAAATAAGTTTCTTGAATGCAGTTTTTACACAATATCATACAAGCATGGACTCCAAATCTCGTCCTTATTTAAGTATGCGACAGCGGAAGCTCTTAACAATCACCTGAGAATAAACATGCTTAAAACGTCAACAAAAATGTTGGTGAGTTATAGGTTTAACCTATATATATCAAATCATAATAATAGACCACAAGATTTCATATTTCAATACACATCCCAAACATAGAGATAAAAATCATTCATATGGTGAACACCTGGTAACCGACATTAACAAGATGCATATATAAGAATATCCCCATCATTCCGGGACACCCTTCGGATATGATATAAATTTTGAAGTACTAAAGCATCTGGTACTTTGGATGGGGCTTGTTAGGCCCAATAGATCTATCTTTAGGATTCGCGTCAATTAGGGTGTCTGTTCCCTAATTCTTAGATTACCAGACTTAATAAAAAGGGGCATATTCGATTTCGATAATTCAACCATAGAATGTAGTTTCACGTACTTGTGTCTATTTTGTAAATCATTTATAAAACCTGCATGTATTCTCATCCCAAAAATATTAGATTTTAAAAGTGGGACTATAACTCACTTTCACAGATTTTTACTTCGTCGGGAAGTAAGACTTGGCCACTGGTTGATTCACGAACCTATAACAATATATACATATATATCAAAGTATGTTCAAAATATATTTACAACACTTTTAATATATTTTGATGTTTTAAGTTTATTAAGTCAGCTGTCCTCGTTAGTAACCTACAACTAGTTGTCCACAATTAGATGTACAGAAATAAATCGATAAATATTATCTTGAATCAATCCACGACCCAGTGTATACGTATCTCAGTATTGATCACAACTCAAACTATATATATTTTGGAATCAACCTCAACCCTGTATAGCTAACTCCAACATTCACATATAGAGTGTCTATGGTTGTTCCGAAATATATATAGATGTGTCGACATGATAGGTCGAAACATTGTATACGTGTCTATGGTATCTCAAGATTACATAATATACAATACAAGTTGATTAAGTTATGGTTGGAATAGATTTGTTACCAATTTTCACGTAGCTAAAATGAGAAAAATTATCCAATCTTGTTTTACCCATAACTTCTTCATTTTAAATCCGTTTTGAGTAAATCAAATTGCTATGGTTTCATATTGAACTCTATTTTATGAATCTAAACAGAAAATTATAGGTTTATAGTCGGAAAAATAAGTTACAAGTCGTTTTTGTAAAGGTAGTCATTTCAGTCGAAAGAACGACGTCTAGATGACCATTTTAGAAATCATACTTCCACTTTGAGTTTAACCATAATTTTTGGATATAGTTTCATGTTCATAATAAAAATCATTTTCTCAGAATAACAACTTTTAAATCAAAGTTTATCATAGTTTTTAATTAACTAACCCAAAACAGCCCGCGGTGTTACTACGACGGCGTAAATCCGGTTTTACGGTGTTTTTCGTGTTTCCAGGTTTTAAATCATTAAGTTAGCATATCATATAGATATAGAACATGTGTTTAGTTGATTTTAAAAGTCAAGTTATAAGGATTAACTTTTGTTTAAGAACAAGTTTAGAATTAACTAAACTATGTTCTAGTAATTACAAATTTAAACCTTCGAATAAGATAGCTTTATATGTATGAATCGAATGATGTTATGAACATCATTACTACCTTAAGTTCCTTGGATAAACCTACTGGAAAAGAGAAAAATTGATCTAGCTTCAATGGATCCTTGGATGGCTCGAAGTTCTTGAAGCAAAATCATGACACGAAAACAAGTTCAAGTAAGATCATCACTTGAAATAAGATTGTTATAGTTATAGAAATTGAACCAAAGTTTGAATATGATTATTACCTTGTATTAGAATGATAACCTACTGTAAGAAACAAAGATTTCTTGAGGTTGGATGATCACCTTACAAGATTGGAAGTGAGCTAGCAAACTTGAAAGTATTCTTGATTTTATGAAACTAGAACTTTTGGAATTTATGAAGAACACTTAGAACTTGAAGATAGAACTTGAGAGAGATCAATTAGATGAAGAAAATTGAAGAATGAAAGTGTTTGTAGGTGTTTTTGGACGTTGGTGTATGGATTAGATATAAAGGATATGTAATTTTGTTTTCATGTAAATAAGTCATGAATGATTACTCATATTTTTGTAATTTTATGAGATATTTCATGCTAGTTGCCAAATAATGGTTCCCACATGTGTTAGGTGACTCACATGGGCTACTAAGAGCTGATCATTGGAGTGTATATACCAATAATACATACATCTAAAAGCTGTGTATTGTACGAGTACGAATACGGGTGCATACGAGTAGAATTGTTGATGAAACTGAACGAGGATGTAATTGCAAGCATTTTTGTTAAGTAGAAGTATTTTGATAAGTGTCTTGAAGTCTTTCAAAAGTGTATGAATACATATTAAAACACTACATGTATATACATTTTAACTGAGTCGTTAAGTCATCGTTAGTCGTTACATGTAAATGTTGTTTTGAACCCTTTAGGTTAACGATCTTGTTAAATGTTGTTAACCCAATGTTTATAATATCAAAAGAGATTTTAAATTATTATATTATCATGATATTATGATGTACGAATATCTCTTAATATGATATATATACATTAAATGTCGTTACAACGATAATCGTTACATATATGTCTCGTTTCAAAATCATTAAGTTAGTAGTCTTGTTTTTACATATGTAGTTCATTGTTAATATACTTAATGATATGTTTACTTATCATAATATCATGTTAACTATATATATAACCATATATATGTCATCATATAGTTTTTACAAGTTTTAACGTTCGTGAATCACCGGTCAACTTGGGTGGTCAATTGTCTACATGAAACCTATTTCAATTAATCAAGTCTTAACAAGTTTGATTGCTTAACATGTTGGAAACATTTAATCATGTAAATATCAATCTCAATTAATATATATAAACATGGAAAAGTTCGGGTCACTACAGTACCTACCCGTTAAATAAATTTCGTCCCGAAATTTTAAGCTGTTGAAGGTGTTGACGAATCTTCTGGAAATAGATGCGGGTATTTCTTCTTCATCTGATCTTCACGGTCCCAAGTGAACTCGGGTCCTCTACGAGCATTCCATCGAACCTTAACAATTGGTATCTTGTTTTGCTTAAGTCTTTTAACCTCACGATTCATTATTTCGACGGGTTCTTCGATGAATTGAAGTTTTTCGTTGATTTGGATTTCATCTAACGGAATAGTGAGATCTTCTTTAGCAAAACATTTCTTCAAATTCGAGACGTGGAAAGTGTTATGTACAGCCGCGAGTTGTTGAGGTAACTCAAGTCGGTAAGCTACTGGTCCGACACGATCAATAATCTTGAATGGTCCAATATACCTTGGATTTAATTTCCCTCGTTTACCAAATCGAACAACGCCTTTCCAAGGTGCAACTTTAAGCATGACCATCTCTCCAATTTCAAATTCTATATCTTTTCTTTTAATGTCAGCGTAGCTCTTTTGTCGACTTTGGGCGGTTTTCAACCGTTGTTGAATTTGGATGATCTTCTCGGTAGTTTCTTGTATAATCTCCGGACCCGTAATCTGTCTATCCCCCACTTCACTCCAACAAATCGGAGACCTGCACTTTCTACCATAAAGTGCTTCAAACTGCGCCATCTCAATGCTTGAATGGTAGCTGTTATTGTAGGAAAATTCTGCTAACGGTAGATGTCGATCCCAACTGTTTCTGAAATCAATAACACATGCTCGTAGCATGTCTTCAAGCGTTTGTATCGTCCTTTCGCTCTGCCCATCAGTTTGTGGATGATAGGCAGTACTCATGTCTAGACGAGTTCCTAATGCTTGCTGTAATGTCTGCCAGAATCTTGAAATAAATCTGCCATCCCTATCAGAGATAATAGAGATTGGTATTCCATGTCTGGAGATGACTTCCTTCAAATACAGTCGTGCTAACTTCTCCATCTTGTCATCTTCTCTTATTGGCAAGAAGTGTGCTGATTTGGTGAGACGATCAACTATTACCCAAATAGTATCAAAACCACTTGCAGTCCTTGGCAATTTAGTGATGAAATCCATGGTAATGTTTTCCCATTTCCATTCTAGGATTTCGGGTTGTTGAAGTAGACCTGATGGTTTCTGATGCTCAGCTTTGACCTTAGAACACGTTAAACATTCTCCTACGTATTTAGCAACATCGGCTTTCATACCCGGCCACCAAAAATGTTTCTTGAGATCCTTGTACATCTTCCCCGTTCCAGGATGTATTGAGTATCTGGTTTTATGAGCTTCTCTAAGTACCATTTCTCTCATATCTCCAAATTTTGGTATCCAAATCCTTTCAGCCCTATACCGGGTTCCGTCTTCCCGAATATTAAGATGCTTCTCCGATCCTTTCGATATTTCATCCTTTAAATTTCCCTCTTTCAAAACTCCTTGTTGCGCCTCCTTTATTTGAGTAGTAAGGTTATTATGAATCATTATATTCATAGATTTTACTCGAATGGGTTCTCTATCCTTCCTGCTCAAGGCATCGGCTACCACATTTGCCTTCCCCGGGTGGTAACGAATCTCAAAGTCGTAATCATTCAACAATTCAATCCACCTACGCTGCCTCATATTCAGTTGTTTCTGATTAAATATGTGTTGAAGACTTTTGTGGTCAGTATATATAATACTTTTGACCCCATATAAGTAGTGCCTCCAAGTCTTTAATGCAAAAACAACCGCGCCTAATTCCAAATCATGCGTCGTATAGTTTTGTTCGTGAATCTTCAATTGTCTAGACGCATAAGCAATCACCTTCGTTCGTTGCATTAATACACAACCGAGACCTTGCTTTGATGCGTCACAATAAATCACAAAATCATCATTCCCTTCAGGCAATGACAATATAGGTGCCGTAGTTAGCTTTTTCTTCAATAACTGAAACGCTTTCTCTTGTTCATCATTCCATTCAAATTTCTTCCCTTTATGCGTTAATGCAGTCAAGGGTTTTGCTATTCTGGAAAAGTCTTGGATGAACCTTCTGTAGTAACCAGCTAGTCCTAAAAACTGGCGTATGTGTTTCGGAGTTTTCGGGGTTTCCCACTTTTCAACAGTTTCTATCTTTGCCGGATCCACCTTAATACCTTCTTTGTTCACTATGTGACCGAGGAATTGAACTTCTTCCAACCAAAATGCACACTTTGAAAACTTAGCGTACAATTCTTCCTTCCTCAATACTTCTAACACCTTTCTCAAATGTTCACCGTGTTCTTGGTCATTCTTTGAGTAAATAAGTATGTCATCAATGAAAACAATGACAAACTTTTCAAGGTATGGTCCACACACTCGGTTCATAAGGTCCATGAACACAGCTGGTGCATTAGTTAAACCAAACGGCATGACCATAAACTCGTAATGACCGTAACGTGTTCTGAAAGTAGTCTTTGGAATATCATCTTCTTTCACCCGCATTTGATGATACCCGGAACGTAAGTCAATCTTTGAATAAACAGACGAGCCTTGTAGTTGATCAAATAAGTCGTCGATTCTCGGTAGTGGGTAGCGGTTCTTGATGGTAAGTTTGTTCAACTCTCGGTAGTCGATACACAACCTGAATGTACCATCTTTCTTCTTGACAAACAAAACAGGAGCTCCCCACGGTGATGTGCTTGGTCGAATGAAACCACGCTCTAAAAGTTCTTGTAATTGGCTTTGCAGTTCTTTCATCTCGCTGGGTGCGAGTCTGTAAGGAGCACGAGCTATTGGTGCAGCTCCTGGTACAAGATCTATTTGAAATTCAACGGATCGATGTGGGGGTAATCCCGGTAATTCTTTCGGAAATACATCGAGAAATTCTTTTGCAATGGGAACATCATTGACGCTCTTTTATTCAGTTTGTACTTTCTCAACGTGTGCTAGAACAGCATAGCAACCTTTTCTTATTAGTTTTTGTGCCTTCAAATTACTAATAAGATGTAGCTTCGTGTTGCCCTTTTCTCCGTACACCATTAAGGGTTTTCCTTTTTCTCGTATAATGCAAATTGCATTTTTGTAATAGACGATCTCTGCTTTCACTTCTTTCAACCAGTCCATACCGATTATCACATCAAAACTCCCTAACTCTACTGGTATCAAATCAATCTTAAATGTTTCGCTAACCAGTTTAATTTCTCGATTCCAACATATATTATCTGCTGAAATTAATTTACCATTTGCTAATTCGAGTAAAAATTTACTATCCAAAGGCGTCAATGGACAACTTAATTTAGCACAAAAATCTCTACTCATATAGCTTCTATCCGCACCCGAATCAAATAAAACGTAAGCAGATTTATTGTCAATAAGAAACGTACCCGTAACAAGCTCCGGGTCTTCCTGTGCCTCTGCCGCATTAATATTGAAAACTCTTCCGCGGCCTTGTCCATTCGTGTTCTCCTGGTTCGGGCAATTTCTAATAATGTGGCCCGGTTTTCCACATTTATAACAAACTACATTGGCATAACTTGCTCCGACACTACTTGCTCCACCATTACTCGTTCTGACACCATTTGTTCCTTTCGTTCTATTAACCCCTGGTCCGTAGACTTCACACTTCGCCGCGCTATGACCATTTATTTTACACTTGTTGCAAAATTTGGTGCAGAACCCCGAGTGATACTTTTCACACCTTTGGCATAGCTGCTTCTGATTGTTGTTGTTGTTGTTGCGGTTATTATTGTTGTTGGGATGATTGTTGTAGTTGCTGTTGTTGTTGTTGTTGTTGTTGTTGTTGGACCGTTTGTTGTAGTTGCGATTGATGTTGCGATTGTTGGGATAATTGTTGCGATTATTGTTGTAATTGCTGTTGTTGTTGTATTGGTGATTCTTATCACCGTTTTCCTCCCACTTTCTTTTGACTTGCTTCACATTGGCCTCTTCAGCAGTCTGTTCTTTAATTCTTTCTTCAATCTGGTTCACTAGTTTGTGAGCCATTCTACATGCCTGTTGTATGGAGGCGGGCTCGTGTGAACTTATATCTTCTTGGATTCTTTCCGGTAATCCTTTCACAAATGCGTCGATCTTCTCTTCCTCATCTTCGAAAGCTCCCGGACACAATAGGCACAATTCTGTGAATCGTCTTTCGTACGTGGTAATATCAAATCCTTGGGTTCGTAACCCTCTAAGTTCTGTCTTGAGCTTATTGACCTCGGTTCTGGGACGGTACTTCTCGTTCATCAAGTGCTTGAATGCTGACCACGGTAGTGCGTACGCATCGTCTTGTCCCACTTGCTCTAGATAGGTATTCCACCATGTTAACGCAGAACCTGTGAAGGTATGCGTAGCGTACTTCACTTTGTCCTCTTCAGTACACTTACTTATGGCAAACACCGATTCGACCTTCTCGGTCCACCGTTTCAATCCGATCGGTCCTTCAGTTCCATCAAATTCCAAAGGTTTGCAGGCAGTGAATTCTTTGTAGGTGCATCCTACACGATTTCCTGTACTGCTAGATCCAAGGTTATTGTTGGTATGTAGTGCAGCCTGTACTGCGGCTATGTTTGAAGCTAGAAAAGCACGGAATTCCTCTTCATTCATATTCACGGTGTGTCGAGTAGTCGGTGCCATTGCCTTCAAAATAGTCAAATGGAACAAGTTAATCATACAGAATATTAAGAGTAGTTAATAGTATTTCGTAGCATAATATGAACTCATTTATAAAAGCTTTTTCTTCATATTAGCGGTTTATAAGTTTAAATTCGGGTAGTACCTACCCGTTAAGTTCATACTTAGTAGCTAATATACAATTCAACTACTACAATTCTATATGAAAAACTGATTATAATAATATTTCGCGTTCAAACTTTTATACAATATTTTACAAACTTACAATACCGATTATTTTACATAAAGCATGAAATATAGCACACAATAACTTTGATACAAGATAGTTGTGAAGATAATTGTAGCTAGTACACAAGTCGTTCAGCAAAGGCAATAAAGACACGTAATTCATACGTCCAGAAACAAGTCATGCATTCTGGTTTTACTAGGACTACTTCCCATCCTTGGTCTTGTGGAACCTAACCGTTATGGCCGTTGATAAGATAGCGTGTTGTAACGTCGTCAAAGGGACGAGGGTTACGTAATGTCCAACAGTCCCGTAACAATCTAAAAACCTCATTTCTTACCCCAATTACCGACTCCGTCACTTGTGGAAATGTTTTGTTTAATAGTTGTAGCCCGATGTTCTTGTTCTCACTTTGGTGAGAAGCGAACATTACTAATCCGTAAGCATAACATGCTTCTTTATGTTGCATGTTAGCCGCTTTTTCTAAATCACGAAGTCCAATATTCGGATATATTGAGTCAAAATAATTTCTTAACCCGTTGCGTAAAATAGCATTTGGGTTCCCCGCAATATATGCGTCAAAGTAAACACATCGTAACTTATGGGTTTCCCAATGTGATATCCCCCATCTTTCAAACGAAAGTCTCTTATAAACCAAGACATTCTTGGAACGTTCTTCGAATATCTTACAAACTGATCTCGCCTTAAATAGTTGTGCCGAGGAATTCTGACCGACTCTAGACAAGATTTCATCAATCATGTCTCCGGGTAGGTCTCTTAAAATATTGGGTTGTCTATCCATTTTGTGTTTTTAAACTGTAAAATAGACAAGAGTTAGATTCATAAAAAAATACTTATTAATACAAGCAATTTTTACATATATCATAAAGCATAAGCACACTATATTACATATATTACACCACACGAATACAACTATCTTATTCCAACTCGCTCGTTTCTTCTTCTTCGATTTTGGTTCGTTTTGCCAAGTTTCTAGGGATATATGATGTTCCCCTAATACGAGCCGTAATTTTCCACATTGGTTTAGAAAAACCTGGTGGATTAGAGGTTCCGGGGTCATTGTTACAACTTAAGGTTGACGATACATATAAAGTTCATCGGGGTTGGAATTAGATTTCTCTATTTTTATGCCCTTTCCCTTATTATTTTCTTTTGCCTTTTTAAATTCAGTTGGGGTAATTTCTATAACATCATCGGAATTCTCGTCGGAATCCGATTCATCGGAGAATTGGTAATCCTCCCAATATTTTGCTTCCTTGGCGGAAACACCATTGACCATAATTAACCTTGGTCGGTTGGTTGAGGATTTTCTTTTACTTAACCGTTTTATTATTTCCCCCACCGGTTCTATTTCTTCATCCGGTTCCGATTCTTCTTCCGGTTCCGATTCTTCTTCCGGTTCCGACTCTTCTTCCGGTTCCTCTTCGGGAACTTGTGAATCAGTCCACGAATCATTCCAATTTACATTTGACTCTTCATTATTATTAGGTGAGTCAATGGGACTTGTCTAGAGGTAGACATCTATCACATAATATCAAACGCGTTAAGAGATTAATATATCACATAATATTCACATGTTAAAAATATATAGTTTCCAACAAAATTTGTTAAGCAATCATTTTTCAACTAAACACGGTCGAAGTCCAGACTCACTAATGCATCCTAACAAACTCGATAAGACACACTAATGCAAAATTCTGGTTCTCTAAGACCAACGCTCGGATACCAACTGAAATGTCCCGTTCTTATTGATTAAAAACGTTCCATATTAATTGATTTCGTTGCGAGGTTTTGACCTCTATATGAGACGTTTTTCAAAGACTGCATTCATTTTAAAACAAACCATAACCTTTATTTCATCAATAAAGGTTTAAAAAGCTTTACGTAGATTATCAAATATGATAATCTAAAATATCCTGTTTACACACGACCATTACATAATGGTTTACAATACAAATATGTTACAACAAAATAAGTTTCTTGAATGCAGTTTTTACACAATATCATACAATCATGGACTCCAAATCTCGTCCTTATTTAAGTATGCGACAGCGGAAGCTCTTAATAATCACCTGAGAATAAACATGCTTAAAACGTCAACAAAAATGTTGGTGAGTTATAGGTTTAACCTATATATATCAAATCATAATAATAGACCACAAGATTTCATATTTCAATACACATCCCATACATAGAGATAAAAATCATTCATATGGTGAACACCTGGTAACCGACATTAACAAGATGCATATATAAGAATATCCCCATCATTCCGGGACACCCTTCGGATATGATATAAATTTTGAAGTACTAAAGCATCCGGTACTTTGGATGGGGCTTGTTAGGCTCAATAGATCTATCTTTAGGATTCGCGTCAATTAGGGTGTCTGTTCCCTAATTCTTAGATTACCAGACTTAATAAAAAGGGGCATATTCGATTTTGATAATTCAACCATAGAATGTAGTTTCACGTACTTGTGTCTATTTTGTAAATCATTTATAAAACCTGCATGTATTCTCATCCCAAAAATATTAGATTTTAAAAGTGGGACTATAACTCACTTTCACAGATTTTTACTTCGTCGGGAAGTAAGACTTGGCCACTGGTTGATTCACGAACCTATAACAATATATACATATATATCAAAGTATGTTCAAAATATATTTGCAACACTTTTAATATATTTTGATGTTTTAAGTTTATTAAGTCAGCTGTCCTCGTTAGTAACCTACAACTAGTTGTCCACAATTAGATGTACAGAAATAAATCGATACATATTATCTTGAATCAATCCACGACCCAGTGTATACGTATCTCAGTATTGATCACAACTCAAACTATATATATTTTGGAATCAACCTCAACCCTGTATAGCTAACTCCAACATTCACATATAGAGTGTCTATGGTTGTTCCGAAATATATATAGATGTGTCGACATGATAGGTCGAAACATTGTATACGTGTCTATGGTATCTCAAGATTACATAATATACAATACAAGTTGATTAAGTTATGGTTGGAATAGATTTGTTACCAATTTTCACGTAGCTAAAATGAGAAAAATTATCCAATCTTGTTTTACCCATAACTTCTTCATTTTAAATCCGTTTTGAGTAAATAAAATTGCTATGGTTTCATATTGAACTCTATTTTATGAATCTAAACAGAAAATTATAGGTTTATAGTCGGAAAAATAAGTTACAAGTCATTTTTGTAAAGGTAGTCATTTCAGTCGAAAGAACGACGTCTAGATGACCATTTTAGAAATCATACTTCCACTTTGAGTTTAACCATAATTTTTGGATATAGTTTCATGTTCATAATAAAAATCATTTTCTCAGAATAACAACTTTTAAATCAAAGTTTATCATAGTTTTTAATTAACTAACCCAAAACAGCCCGCGGTGTTACTACGACGGCGTAAATCCGGTTTTACGGTGTTTTTCGTGTTTCCAGGTTTTAAATCATTAAGTTAGCATATCATATAGATATAGAACATGTGTTTAGTTGATTTTAAAAGTCAAGTTATAAGGATTAACTTTTGTTTGAGAACAAGTTTAGAATTAACTAAACTATGTTCTAGTGATTACAAGTTTAAACCTTCGAATAAGATAGCTTTATATGTATGAATCGAATGATGTTATGAACATCATTACTACCTTAAGTTCCTTGGATAAACCTACTGGAAAATAGAAAAATTGATCTAGCTTCAATGGATCCTTGGATGGCTCGAAGTTCTTGAAGCAAAATCATGACACGAAAACAAGTTCAAGTAAGATCATCACTTGAAATAAGATTGTTATAGTTATAGAAATTGAATCAAAGTTTGAATATGATTATTACCTTGTATTAGAATGATAACCTACTGTAAGAAACAAAGATTTCTTGAGGTTGGATGATCACCTTACAAGATTGGAAGTGAGCTAGCAAACTTGAAAGTATTCTTGATTTTATGAAACTAGAACTTTTGGAATTTATGAAGAACACTTAGAACTTGAAGATAGAACTTGAGAGAGATCAATTAGATGAATAAAATTGAAGAATGAAAGTGTTTGTAGGTGTTTTTGGTCGTTGGTGTATGGATTAGATATAAAGGATATGTAATTTTGTTTTCATGTAAATAAGTCATGAATGATTACTCATATTTTTGTAATTTTATGAGATATTTCATGCTAGTTGCCAAATGATGGTTCCCACATGTGTTAGGTGACTCACATGGGCTACTAAGAGCTGATCATTGGAGTGTATATACCAATAGTACATACATCTAAAAGCTGTGTATTGTACGAGTACGAATACGGGTGCATACGAGTAGAATTGTTGATGAAACTGAACGAGGATGTAATTGTAAGCATTTTTGTTAAGTAGAAGTATTTTGATAAGTGTCTTGAAGTCTTTCAAAAGTATATGAATACATATTAAAACACTACATGTATATACATTTTAACTGAGTCGTTAAGTCATCGTTAGTCGTTACATGTAAATGTTGTTTTGAACCCTTTAGGTTAACGATCTTGTTAAATGTTGTTAACCCAATGTTTATAATATCAAAAGAGATTTTAAATTATTATATTATCATGATATTATGATGTACGAATATCTCTTAATATGATATATATACATTAAATGTCATTACAACGATAATCGTTACATATATGTCTCGTTTCAAAATCATTAAGTTAGTAGTCTTGTTTTTACATATGTAGTTCATTGTTAATATACTTAATGATATGTTTACTTATCATAATATCATGTTAACTATATATATAACCATATATATGTCATCATATAGTTTTTACAAGTTTTAACGTTCGTGAATCACCGGTCAACTTGGGTGGTCAATTGTCTACATGAAACCTCTTTCAATTAATCAAGTCTTAACAAGTTTGATTGCTTAACATGTTGGAAACATTTAATCATGTAAATATCAATCTAAATTAATATATATAAACATGGAAAAGTTCTTGTCACTACAGATGCGCTCCCGTCACGCTATCTTCGGAGTCAGAAGAACTTGGTCGATTCGTAGAGGCCATCGTACGCGATCACAGAAAAGATTTTTGGTATGAAAAGCTTAGTGACAGCAAATGATAGTTGGATGGTATTCTCAATGCATAATATGCATAGATATATATAGTACCAGGATCCCTTAAATTACGGAGAAATTTACGAAAGATATCAAGCGAAGTCTATCGTAATAGATGCGCTAAGATATGATTTAGCAGATACGCTAAGATATGAGTTTTGTCTATACACTAATCATGCAGTCAATGCAGTAAGATGTGTCTAGACTAAGAATAATGAGCAGGTAATTTCCTAAAGATGATAAGCAGATGATTTTTGACAAAAATGATAAGCCAAAACTTTTGACATGCAGACACGGTCGAAGTCCAGACCCACTAATGCATCTAAACAACTATTGGTTAGACACACTAATGCAACACCTGGTTCGCTAAGACCACCGCTCTGATACCACCTGTGACAACCCGTCCTTATCCCCCTGGACGAAGTCATCAACATCTGGTCCCATTGCGAGATACTGTCCTAAATATGCAGGAATGACTCCAAGTAATATGAGCAAATGCACAGCGGAAGACTTCTTATATACCTGAGAATAAACATGCTTAAAAGTGTCAACCAAAAGGTTGGTGAGTTCATAGGTTTATCTTAACAATTATTTCAATATGTTAATAGACCACAAGATTTCATAATCATAAACATAATACACTCGCAAGTGTATATAAAGCATTCTAAGTGGTTGAGGACTTGGTAACCATACTTAACATTTAATCAACGTCGCATATTCCCTTTATTATGAAATCTCACTACACCGTACCAAGTGTAGTCACCGAAACGAAGTACTGTGCAACCGTTGAATACTGGTCGTCCAGTCCGGTTGGGGTTGTCAGGCCCGATAGATTTATCAACAGGATTCGCGTTTACAATACCCATGTAAATAGTAGTTACCAAGCTACAGGGAAATATGCCAGTGGTACAACTCAACGTAGAATATATTTTTAAGTACTTGTGTCTATTTCGTAAACATTTATAAAAGCAGCGCATGTATTCTCAGCCCAAAAATATATATTGCAAAAGCAATTAAAAAGGGAGCAAATGAAACTCACCTAATGTATTTTGTAGTAAAAATACATATGACTATATTGAATAATGCCGGGTTGGCCTTGGATTTATGAACCTATATCATTTGTATATATATTAATACACATAATCGTACACAAACAAAATTTATATATTCTTATTAATTATTATTTATTATGATTTAATAGTGTTATATATATTTATTAATGTTTTATCTTTATCTATTATGTATTAAAATTAATACTTTCATACATAATTATATTGTTATTTATAATATATGTAAAAATGTTTATCTATTATGATAGTAGTAATAATAATAATAATAATAGTAATAAAAATGATAATTTAAAATAAAGATACTTTTAATAATATTGATAAAAATGATAACTTTAAATAATACTTTTAGTAAAAATGTTAATTTTTAACAATACTGAATATTTATAATCATAACTATAAAAATAATGATACTAATACTTATATGAATAATAATAATAATAATAATAATAATAATAATAATAATAATAATAATAATAATAATAATAATAATAATAATAATAATAATAATAATAATGATAATAATAATAATAATAATAATAATAATAATAATAATAATAATAATAATAATAATAATAATAATAATAATAATAATAATAATAATAATAAAATGAATCAATAACTACCTCAAATGGGAAGAGTAAAAAAAAAACAGAAATGAACTGCCTTGGCACGGGTTCGAACCCAAGACCTCTCGCTCATACGACAACTCCCCAAACCGTCCAACTATCGTTTCATTTCTTAATAAACTCGCATGCCTAAATCTTTATTATGTACAGAATCGATTATCTTCCTCCTCATTACTCATTTGTAGTTCATTAAAAGCCCAAGAAAATAGTCCATCTATTTTTAAAGAAGCCCAATCGAGTTACAAGTCCATTTAATAGTTTATTCAAGCCCAAGACTGATTTGTATGTCTCTGATCCAATAATACCGAAAACAGAAAATAATATAACTAGTAGGTCACAACTTTGATTCTTCATCATCACCACAGGATCACGATCATAAATATCACCGAGCTTATTACAGTTAATCGTCATCATCATCAATCGGTTTGCAACAGGAAACTTTTAATGGCTATCGTTGCTGTAGCGAGGAAAAAAAAATACTACAGCGTGATTTGCAGCTGCACTTCTCACTTCACGATTTCTTGGTGGTTTTCGAGCAAGCAATTATGGGTTTGGGTTGAACAAAACACATAAATACTGCAGCCGTGAACAACATCATCAAGTTATTATTTTAACGTTATCACTTTTGTACTGTTCATCGTCTTCTCCATTAATCTTTCTCTCCTTTATTTGAATTTAACAGCCGAATGGTATAACAGTAGCAGTGATAGCGTAATAGTGATGTAGGCTTTGGGGTGGTCTCGGTTAACATAGAAACAGAAAGTAACACGGTCATGGGTTTGTGTGGTTGGTTCCTTGGTTCGAACTTCGTTTAGAAACGAAAATTATAGATAGAGAAAAAGAAGAGAGAGAGAGAGAGAGAGAGAGAGGATGAGAAAGAGAGATCTAGATGGTGGTTACGATGGTTGTAGAGTGTTGTGGTGATCGAACCAGAGGAAACATGCATTAAACAATCGAATAACAGAAATACTCCCATGGTTTTCGGTTTGTAGCTACATAAAGTGTAAGGTGGTTAGTGGTGGTTGTGTGGCGGCTTGAGGGTGGTGGGAGGTATTGATGGTTGTAACCGAAATTGGAACATAAACGAAAAACGAGTATAAGGTGTTGGTTATGAAGTTGATGGATCTAACAAAAGAAAGAATTATGAGTAGTAGTAGTTCATTGGTGAAGTATTAAAGTGGTTTGTTGTGGGTTTTGTAGATGATGAGAGTGGTGTGTGATTTACGGTTAATAGACAACACAAAACAACAACTAATGGTGATGGGTTAGTTCACAGATCAAGAAAGGAAGTAGGAACAAGGAAGATAAATAGAGAAAGTGGCTGTAAGGTAGTTCAACTACACAGAGGAGAGGATAGATAGATGGTTTTTCATTCCATTATATTTGTATGTATATATTATATATAAAAAAATAGACGGATGATGAAAAGCACAAACAGTAATCTATAATTTATTTTAGATTCTTTTTACACAGTATAGCAGCCATTATAATTGGCTTCTTATTACCGACATCAAATAGTATGAGTATTATATCGAGCTCCGTTGTTTACTCAGTGGCGAATAAAAAGTGTTCAGAAAAATCCCATATTTTTAAATTAACTATATTTATTTATTTTAGTCATTATGATATAAAATTTGATTATTAATTTATTAAATAAAAATTACATCAACTGTCCCTCTCAATTCTGGGTAAAATGTAAAAAATGTTAAAGTTTAATAACTAGATCCTAAATACATTTTTAGTAAGCCTAAAACTTATAGAACTCATTTTTTTGGATCACTGATTATTTAAAAATCACAAATGTTCCTTTTTAACTTGTTTAATATCGATCGAATGACAATTGAGTGCTACAGACGATTACCAAAATAAATTCGAAACCACAAAATATGCATTTAATATATTTTATTTATATAGATGTGTTTTTAATAATAAATATCATAATATCATATTTTTATTTTATTTTACATAATTAATTTTAATAACAACAACATTAAATATTTCGAATTATACTTCCAATTATTATTTATATATACACACACATCTATTTACAAATAGTTGTTCGTGAATCGCCGGGAATGGTTGATGGTCAAATGAATATATGAATCAGTTCAAAATTTTTGAGACTCAACCTTATAGACTTTGCTTATTGTGTCAAGAATATTAAATCGTATCGAGAGTTTGGTTTAAAATTAGTCGAAATTTTCCGGGTCATGACATGATAAATTTTAAAACTTTTTATATTTTACTTGGGGTTGGGAGTGAATAATTAATGTAACATTTATTTAATAGTTAATTACCAAATTTTATACCATAATGACCCAAATAAATAAAGATAATTAATTTAAAATTTTGAGATTTTTCTGTATACTTTTATCCGCCCACTGATTTATCAACGGAGCACGATTTAGCAATCCGTGAAAACTGCCGGTAATTAACTTACAAAAATTGTGATGGCTTTTCTGTTGAACACGTTTAATTAGTTTATTATTATTATTATTATTATTATTATTATTATTATTATTATTATTATTATTATTATTATTATTATTATTATTATTATTATTATATTATTATTATTATTAATTATTATGAATTGGTGTGGTTGTTTTTCTGTGTTCCCCACTCAAACCATTTAAGTTGAAAAAAAACTAACATTTACACCCTGGTTACTACTGTTTTTATTTTTATTTTTATTTTTTTTTGTTTTGTATCCTTCTAACATGCTAACCATGTATGTACTTATATATATATATATATATATATATATATATATATATATATATATATATATATATATATATATATATATATATATTAGTGTAACCCTTCGAAACAAGAAGCATATAACTCTCTATCTTCTACACAATCCACTTTTCTTCTTCGGTTCATTGATCACCCTCATGATCATAACACCATCAACCACTCCCATCACCACCTCACCATCACCATCACCATCGTGCTGCTGCATCTACTTGTTTTCTATTTATGTTCAATTAACCACAAGAACCACCATCAATAACCACTGTGTAATGTTGTTGCTACAATTCGTTTCTGCTTCTGTTATCAACACCTCATCACTACAACCATCATTAAATGGGCTGCTAGTGTCAATCTCCTGTTGTCCAGGCACTAAAAGACCGTCGAGAATCACCCAAAACCTATCATTAAACATTTAATCAATTTATGTTAATGTTCCTGTTTCAATTGTAATCAGGAAATCAGAATCTACTATTGCATATTTCTGCCCTAATCACATAATACTACTTGAACTACTATTCCTATCATTTTTATTCGAACCTGCTTTGAAAACATCACACACATAATATGGTATCTTCAAACTGATACCAGCTGCACTTGATCTTTTTTTATTCACACCCTAAACCTCAATTATTCACCTGCAACTCAGAAAAAAAGAAAGAAACAAATAGTTATATTATTCAAACATAAGACCACACTCAACACAAATCACCATCATCAAGAATCAATCAAAGGTTACGGTATGCTGCAACCCACTTGAACAAATTCAATCAATTATGTTTATTTTATGACAATTTTTGTTTCGATAGAATAGCCACACTTTTATTGTTACAGAATCCATTTTCTATTTTGGTTTATTAATTGAACATCACTAACCCTCATCATCCTTATCAATTGACAAACCCACCAAGAACACCCTTTACTACTATTCAGGTCCGATACATCTAAAAAGGTACAGGGTAAATATACATAGAGATAAAGAAATTTAGGGAATTTAACGAACCAATTACCTATTTCTACAAGTCAGGAACCATTTACTCGATCGATTGATGATGGATGATGATCGAAGATGATGACGAAGATTGTTGATGATGATGAATGAGGCTGAGGACGAATCGATGGCCTGCTATTCATCTATGATTGCTACTTGATTGATCTATAGATGTTGAAGATGATTGAAAATCGATTGAACGATGATGATAATTTTTTTTCTCTGCGTATGATACCTGCTGAATCTCGATCTGGTTTGGGAACTATCAAACGAGAGTTCCTTTTATTTAGGTATAAATATAAATATTATTATAAATTAGTAATATATCTTTCTAATTTCTATTATTATCATTATTATTATTATTAATATTATTATTAGTATTATCATTAAAATCATCATTTTTAAAATTATTATTATTAACAAATGTTTTTTTTATTAAAATTATCATTTTCATTTTCATTATCATTATAAGTATTATTATTTTTATTATCATTACTAACATTATTATTATTATTATTATTACTATTATTTTTATCACTTTTATTAGTATTATTATCATTATTAACACATATCAATTTTTTTATTAGTATTATCATTATTATTAAAAGTATTATCATTTTTATTATTATCAATACTACTATTATTTTTAATATTATTATAATTGATATTTTTACAAACGAAAGATATCTATATAAAAAAAAATATTTATTACATATATCATAAGTATACGAATATTACATAATATTATGTTTTTAATATATTAACTAATGTAATATTATTTATATTAATATCACATTAATCAAATTATATATCATATAAGTATTATAACAAATTATAAGTATTAATATAATTATATATGAAGACATTAATCTTATTACATTATAAAATATATAAACTTAATTGATTTCATAAATATATATTAATATATATACCTGATATAGGTTCGTGAATCCAAGGCCAACCCTGCATTGTTCAGTTTCGTCGTATGAATATTTTTACTACAAAATATTGGATAGTGAGTTTCATTACTCCCTTTTTAAATGCTTTTACAATATATTTTTGGGACTGAGAATACATGCGCAACTTTTATAAATGTTTGATGAAATAGACACAAGTACTTAAAAATATTCGCCGAATGAGTTACACCAGATATCACCCCTTTATAGTCTGGTAATCTAAGAATTAGGAAACCGAGCTTCTAATTGACGCGAATCCTAAAGATAGATCTATGGGCACTAACAAGCCCCAGTCAGAGAATTTGAACTGCATTAGTACTTCGAAATAGGTATACAACCGCCAGCTTTAAAAGATATGATCTGTTTGTGAGTTGTACACAACCATCATATTTAAAAGAGTGGCCTAATTGTATGATTTTTGCATGACCGTGCGAAATGCCGGTATGCGGGGGGATATTCTATATGTATCTTGTTAAGGTCGATTACCAGGTGTTTATATGTCGTATGAATGATTTTCCAGCAGTGAGCAGACCTGCACAGATTGTTTTCGAAATATGAGTATCTTGTGGTCTATTATATTATTGAAAATGATTGTTTATGATAAACTAATGAACTCACCAACCTTTTAGTTGACACTTTAAAGCATGTTTATTCGCAGGTATGAAAGAAATCTTCCGCTATGCATTTGCTCATATTAGAGATATTACTTGGAGTCATTCATGACATATTTCAAAAGACGTTGCATTCGAGTCGTTGAGTTCATCAAGATTATTATTAAGTCAATTATAGGTGGATATATTATGAAATGGTTTGCATGCCGTCAATTTTTGATGTAATGAAAGTTTATCTTTTAAAAACGAATGCAATGTTTGTAAAATGTATCAATAGAGGTCAAGTACCTCGCGATGTAATCATATGTTATTGTATTCGTCCTTATGGATTAGGACGGGTCTTTACACACTAACCACTGCCGATGTCACACCGGCGTTCTTCACTATCTACTACTTCTTGTTACTACCACCACTACTCTAGGTGAGTATCGTCGTCACTACTTATCACTACGGTTGCGTACTACTCGTTATCATAATTCGTTACTCCTTTCGTAACTAAAGACATTATTGTTTGACTTGAACCGCATTGACGTGAACAATCGTTTATACACTTCCCTCGGGAAACGCTTCTTCAAGAGTTGTACTAATTCTTTTGATTCAATACGAGTCACGTTAGAGACGTCGTTACACTTTGTTCATTTTAAAACTTCACGATCACACGAACTTGATTCTATGGAGTAATGTGGGAATGGAGGTATGAGTTAGCATAATATAACAACACTCGATCAATGTGGTTATATTATGGTAAGTCATACCAAAGTTCTAATGACACGTGATGGTGATTGGACTCAATCAACCTAATCACCACCATGTTCCATGTACATGACTTCGTTTTTTTTCCTTGTTGCCATCTGAAAACTCCGAGAATATTGATAACAACCATACCAAGGACACACCTTCGATTATTGTCGAACCATATTTATGCTTTCGAATGAATGACAAATTCTATCAACTTCAAACATATGTTACACGTGTATACTATCTCGTTTTCGCACAGTTTTATCGACGAACTACAAAATGCTTGATATGCTCACATCGAGATGGACACTTCTCTCGCATTACACTCATACTTCTGATTAAGGAAATCTTCTATCTGAATTCTCAACGGTGAGATAGACTCTTCGCATTATACTAGTGTTCGCCACGAGGGTGAATAATCCTAACGAACGTTATCAGAAACCGATAAGAAACTTGTTCTAACAAATGTTTTCAGGTCCTAACAAACTTGCTCAAATATATCTTAAAGAAATGTACCTTGTTTCGGACCGAGATGCTCGTTTCACTTCTAGACTTAGAAAAAGCCTTGGAAATGCGTTTAGACATGAGTACCGCGTATCATCCACAAATCGACGGACCAAGTGAACGTACGATTCAAACCTTGGAAAAACATATCACGAACTTGTATAGTTGCCGTTAGCCGATCCCTCTTACAATGAAAATTATCATTTGAGTATTAACACCACGCCTTTTCGAAACCTTATATGGCCGCAAAATGTCGTTCTCCTATTTGTTGGGCCGACGTAAGCAACAAGAAAACCACTAGACCCGAACTC
This sequence comes from Rutidosis leptorrhynchoides, assembly GCF_046630445.1. Lineage (NCBI taxonomy): Eukaryota > Viridiplantae > Streptophyta > Magnoliopsida > Asterales > Asteraceae > Rutidosis > Rutidosis leptorrhynchoides. The sequence goes on along the minus strand of NC_092335.1, from coordinate 322,245,579 downwards.
ATTCATGAAATTACCGTTAAGACCGTTCAAATCCAAGAAAGGCTCAAGACGGCTCGTAGTGCCAAAAGAGCTATGCCGATGTTAGACGTAAACCTCTTGAATTCCAAGTGAGTGACCGCGTAATGTTAATAGTCGCACCTTGAAAAGGTGTAATTCATTTCGGGAAACGTAGAAAGTTAAATCCGTGATATTTTGATCCTTTGAAAATCTTGGGGCGTATTGGACCCGTTGCTTACCGTTTCGAACTCCCAACTCAAACAAATTCCGTTCATCCTACATTATGTGTATCAAACTTAAAGACGTGTCTTGCGAAACAAGAACTTGTTATTTCTTTTGATGAACTTACTATCGATGATAAACTTCACTTCCTAGGAGAACCGGTTGAAATTATGGATCGTGAAACCAAACTTTAAAACAACGTAAAATCCCCACCGTCAAAGTTCGCTGAAATGCCCAAGGAAGTACCCTCACTTATTCGTAGAATTTGCAACGCAAGGTCTCGAGGAAGAATCAACAACTACTACTTCCAACTAAATTTCGGGACGAAATATCTTTTAAGGTGTGGGTAATGTAACAACCCGACTTTTTTCGTTTACTCATTTTAACGCCCGTCTTTTTTTATATATAATATCTTTCGTTATCTAAATTCGTACCTTTCGTTAACTAACGTTCTTAATATTCCCATTATTGGATTATAACATCTTCTGTTTACTCTCGCGTGTTTAAAATAATTCATTCGGTAAATTCACGCACCCGCTTTTAAACTTGAGGGACTAATAGTGTCAAGTAGCCAAAGTGGTGACTAAGTCAACTAGTCAACCACTTCACCTCCTCCATTCATTTCATTTCTTTTTCTCTTTTCCATTTTTCTTTCATATAATACTTCCATTTTTGCATCTTTTTCATCTTCAACAAAGATTCATCATCTATTTCACATCTAGGAAGCTTTTAACAAATCCGATTACATATTTGGAATCCTCTCTTCATCCTCTACATTTTGATACTAACTTCATCACTTTTGGGTACTTTCTAAAAACTCTAGATTTCTCTAAATTTATTTTATAGACTTGAAATAGTGTTAATTAGTGTCTATGGCTCATTGTGATGTCGTATATGTAATTTGTATGCTTGATCTCGTTATTTTGTGTTAATTAGGGTCTGGAAGAAACGTCACTAATATCAAATAAACCAACATATTATAATATATGAGAACAATACTACATGATAAAATCAAACTTTATTGAGAGTACGTAGCGGAAAATGAAATGTCGTTACAAGAATTGAAATTACAATAAAGTAAATGTTTCAAATGCAAGAATAGTACATGCGATATCTCTTGTTCCTAAGTCCAAGTAGCATCACATAAGCAGTACGTAAGCTTGAATCAATCAGCACCTGAGACAAACATGCTAAAGTGTCAACCAAAAAGATTGAGTGAAATCATAGGTTTAAAAAAAGTAGTTATCGTTGTTTTTAGACCACAAGATTTAGTTTGTAAAGTTGATCTCCTGCAGGATCAAAAAGTTATGTCAAGGCGTGATATTTAGACTAAACGTTCAAGTTTGCCCCAATGACAAGTTGTGTCTGTCCTTGTCGGTTTAATTTCATTATTAAGTAATACAAAGACTTAGTCAAATGTATCGGTAGAGACGGATCTTGAACGACTTTAGTGAGAGGGCTAATATCATTTCAAAAACTTATATAAGAAAAATTCTAAAATCTTGAAGGGGCTATTATATAAAATATTTATATTTTAGATCCCAGAAAATAAAACTTACACTAAGAGAACACATTTTTGGAGGGGCCACTGCCCACCCCTGCCACCCCAAAGATCCGTCCCTGTGTATCGGGGACGTTACTCTCGATAGGCCTACCCCCAATAATTATGCATGCAATCAACGAGCAATTAAAAATATCACTGTAGGGACTTAGTCCGACATAGCCGGGTATAGCATAGTTTAGCAGTTGGTACTTGTGTCTAAATTGTAAATATTAAAAGCAGCATGTGTCTCACCCCATAAAGTAAATAAGTTGTGCATGAAGTAAAGTGGGGCTATGAATTCACCTTAGTAAGCAGAGAGAGATGACGATTATTCCTCGGAACAGAAAGTTGGAACGAACAGAAAGTCAACCTATTGATATTTAAGAGTAGTAAGTGTTTTTGCCCAAGTTTAAGTAGATGTTCAAGTATGATAGTGTTTTAAGTATAGTTCGTTTTACTAAGTTTCCTTTCCTAGTAAATTTCTATTTTTAGAAAGTTTCCACTTTTAGTAGGTTCCTTATTTTAGTAAGTTTCTATAACTAGAAAGTTTCTACTTTAAGAGTGTTTTCCATTTTAGGATACTTGCCGTATTAGATAAGCTTCCAATCACCCCTTTCCCTTCGAATGGCCATTTCAGGTCTAGGGGCTTGAGCTATAGGATCCTTTAAATCAGAAAATCCAAACCCTTCCGCCTAGAGTTTAGTAGAAACCATTCGTCAAGAAAGTTCGAAGATCTATACATCTCTAATACATATCCCAAAATGTTTTTATGGGTTATAATATAAGTAGTAGGTTATAGGTGTTAGTAATAGTACAAGTGTATAAGTGTTAAGTGATATATATATATATATATATATATATATATATATATATATATATATATATATATATATATATATATGTGTGTGTGTGTGTGTGTGTGTGTGTGTGTGTGTGTGTGTATATACATTTTGTTTCCTTATTTAAACACTATCAAATCTTTAGAGTTTTTAATGACTAGCATGAAATGTCCCGTTCTTATTGATTAAAAACGTTCCATATTAATTGATTTCGTTGCGAGGTTTTGACCTCTATATGAGACGTTTTTCAAAGACTGCATTCATTTTTAAAACAAGCCATAACCTTTATTTCATAAATAAAGGTTTAAAAAGCTTTACGTAGATTATCAAATAATGATAATCTAAAATATCCTATTTACACACGACCATTACATAATGGTTTACAATACAAATATGTTACATCGAAATCAGTTTCTTGAATGCAGTTTTTACACAATATCATACAAACATGGACTCCAAATCTTGTCCTTATTTTAGTATGCAACAGCGGAAGCTCTTAATATTCACCTGAGAATAAACATGCTTTAAACGTCAACAAAAATGTTGGTGAGTTATAGGTTTAACCTATATATATATCAAATCGTAACAATAGACCACAAGATTTCATATTTCAATACACATCCCATACATAGAGATAAAAATCATTCATATGGTGAACACCTGGTAACCGACATTTACAAGATGCATATATAAGAATATCCCCATCATTCCGGGACACCCTTCGAATATGATATAAATTTCGAAGTACTAAAGCATCCGGTACTTTGGATGGGGTTTGTTAGGCCCAATAGATCTATCTTTAGGATTCGCGTCAATTAGGGTGTCTGTTCCCTAATTCTTAGATTACCAGACTTAATAAAAAGGGGCATATTCGATTTCGATAATTCAACCATAGAATGTAGTTTCACGTACTTGTGTCTATTTTGTAAATCATTTATAAAACCTGCATGTATTCTCATCCCAAAAATATTAGATTTTAAAAGTGGGACTATAACTCACTTTCACAGATTTTTACTTCGTCGGGAAGTAAGACTTGGCCACTTGTTGATTCATGAACCTATAACAATATATACATATATATCAAAGTATGTTCAAAATATATTTACAACACTTTTAATATATTTTGATTTTTAAGTTTATTAAGTCAGCTGTCCTCGTTAGTAACCTACAACTAGTTGTCCACAGTTAGATGTACAGAAATAAATCAATAAATATTATCTTGAATCAATCCACGACCCAGTGTATACGTATCTCAGTATTGATCACAACTCAAACTATATATATTTCGGAATCAACCTCAACCCTGTATAGCTAACTCCAACATTCACATATAGAGTGTCTATGGTTGTTCCGAAATATATATAGATGTGTCGACATGATAGGTCGAAACATTGTATACGTGTCTATGGTATCTCAAGATTACATAATATACAATACAAGTTGATTAAGTTATAGTTGGAATAGATTTGTTACCAATTTTCACGTAGCTAAAATGAGAAAAATTATCCAATCTTGTTTTACCCATAACTTCTTCATTTTAAATCCGTTTTGAGTGAATCAAATTGTTATGGTTTCATATTGAACTCTATTTTATGAATCTAAACAGAAAAAGTATAGGTTTATAGTCGGAAAAATAAGTTACAAGTCGTTTTTGTAAAGGTAGTCATTTCAGTCGAAAGAACGAAGTCTAGATGACCATTTTAGAAAACATACTTCCACTTTGAGTTTAACCATAATTTTTGGATATAGTTTCATGTTCATAATAAAAATTATTTTCTCAGAATAACAAATTTTAAATCAAAGTTTATCATAGTTTTTAATTAACTAACCCAAAACAGCCCGCGGTGTTACTACGACGGCGTAAATCCGGTTTTACGGTGTTTTTCGTGTTTCCAGGTTTTAAATCATTAAGTTAGCATATCATATAGATATAGAAAATGTGTTTAGTTAATTTTAAAAGTCAAGTTAGAAGGATTAACTTTTGTTTGCGAACAAGTTTAGAATTAACTAAACTATGTTCTAGTGATTACGAGTTAAAACCTTCGAATAAGATAGTTTTATATATATGAATCGAATGATGTTATGAACATCATTACTACCTCAAGTTTAGTAGGTAAACCTACTGGAAGTGACAAGAAATGATCTAGCTTCAAAGGATCTTGGATGGCTTGAAAGTTCTTGAAGTAGGATCATGACACAAAAACAAGTTCAAGTAAGATTTTTACTCGAATTAAGATAGTTTATAGTTATAGAAATTGAATCAAAGTTTGAATATGAATATTACCTTGAATAAGAAAGATAACCTACTGTATATAACAAAGGTTTCTTGATCTTAGATGATTACTTGGAATGGATTAGAAAGCTTGGAAGTAAATTAGTAAACTTGAAGGGATTTTTGAAGTGTTCTTGAAGTGTTCTTCCTATGATGATTATAGCTTGATTCTTGAAGTGATTTTTGATGAAGATGATGATTAAATACTTGAAAAATACGTTCATAATAGTGTGGGTGTGTTGAGAGAGAATTAGAAAGAGAATTGGAAGTGAAATGGAGTGAATGATGAGTGGTAATTGGTGAGTGGGGTTAAAAGGAGTTCTAGTTAGTTGACTAGCTCATGATAGAAGTTAAAATTGATTAGTCATACATGACATAATCAAGAGTAGAATCCCATGCTAGTTCCTATTGGTATATACCCATAGTAAGTACGTTTTGAAGCTGTGTATAATACGGGTAAAAATATGACTAGAATTCTTGATGAAAGAAAAGAATGGGAAAGTAACTGTAACCATTTTCGTTAAGTATGAGTGTTTTGATATATGTCTTGAAGTCTTCCAAAAGTATTTTAATACATCTAAATACACTACATGTATATACATTTTAACTGAGTCGTTAAGTCATCGTTAGTCGTTACATGTAAGTGTTGTTTTAAAACCTTTAAGTTAACGATCTCAATTAATGTTGTTAACCCATTGTTTATTATATCTAACGAGATGTTAAATTATTATATTATCATGATATTATGATATATTAATATATCTTAATATGATATATATACATTTAAATGTCGTTACAACGATAATCGTTACATATATGTCTCGTTTCGAAATCCTTAAGTTAGTAGTCTTGTTTATATGTATATAACTCATTGTTAATATACTTATGGAGATACTTACTTATCATAATCTCATGTTAACCATATGTATATCCATATATATATCGTCATGTCATTTTTACAAGTTTTAACGTTCGTGAATCGCCGGTCAACTTGGGTGGTCAATTGTCTATATGAAACATATTTCAATTAATCAAGTCTTAACAAGTTTGATTGCTTAACATGTTGGAAACATTTAATCATGTAAATATCAATCTCAATTAATATATATAAACATAGAAAGTGCAGGTCTCCGATTTGGATGATCTTCTCGGTGGTTTCTTGTATAATCTCCGGAACCGTAATCTGTCAATCCCCCACTTCACTCCAACAAATCGGAGACCTGCACTTTCTACCATAAAGTGCTTCAAATGGCGCCATCTCAATGCTTGAATGGTAGCTGTTGTTGTAGGAAAATTCTGCTAACGGTAGATGTCGATCCCAACTGTTTCCGAAATCAATAACACATGCTCGTAGCATGTCTTCAAGAGTTTGTATCGTCCTTTCGCTCTGCCCATCAGTTTGTGGATGATAGGCAGTACTCATGTCTAGACGAGTTCCTAATGCTTGCTGTAATGTCTGCCAGAATCTTGAAATAAATCTGCCATCCCTATCAGAGATAATAGAGATTGGTATTCCATGTCTGGAGACGACTTCCTTCAAATACAGTCGTGCTAACTTCTCCATCTTGTCATCTTCTCTTATGGGCAGGAAGTGTGCTGATTTGGTAAGACGATCAACTATTACCCAAATAGTATCAAAACCACTTGCAGTCCTTGGCAATTTAGTGATGAAATCCATGGTAATGTTTTCCCATTTCCATTCTGGGATTTCGGGTTGTTGAAGTAGACCTGATGGTTTCTGATGCTCAGCTTTGACCTTAGAACACGTCAAACATTCTCCTACGTATTTAGCAACATCGGCTTTCATACCCGGCCACCAAAAATGTTTCTTGAGATCCTTGTACATCTTCCCCGTTCCAGGATGTATTGAGTATCTGGTTTTATGAGCTTCTCTAAGTACCATTTCTCTCATATCTCCAAATTTTGGTACCCAAATCCTTTCAGCCCTATACCGGGTTCCGTCTTCCTGAATATTAAGATGCTGCTCCGATCCTTTGGGTATTTCATCCTTTAAATTTCCTTCTTTTAAAACTCCTTGTTGCGCCTCCTTTATTTGAGTAGTAAGGTTATTATGAATCATTATATTCATAGATTTTACTCGAATGGGTTCTCTGTCCTTCCTGCTCAAGGCATCGGCTACCACATTTGCCTTCCCCGGGTGGTAACGAATCTCAAAGTCGTAATCATTCAACAATTCAATCCACCTACGCTGCCTCATATTCAGTTGTTTCTGATTAAATATGTGCTGAAGACTTTTGTGGTCGGTATATATAATACTTTTGACCCCATACAAGTAGTGCCTCCAAGTCTTTAATGCAAAAACAACCGCGCCTAATTCCAAATCACGCGTCATATAATTTTGCTCGTGAATCTTCAATTGTCTAGACGCATAAGCAATCACCTTCGTTCGTTGCATTAATACACAACCGAGACCTTGCTTTGATGCGTCACAATAAATCACAAAATCATCATTCCCTTCAGGCAATGACAATATAGGTGCCGTAGTTAGCTTTTTCTTCAATAACTGAAACGCTTTCTCTTGTTCATCCTTCCATTCAAATTTCTTCCCTTTATGCGTTAATGCAGTCAAGGGTTTTGCTATTCTGGAAAAGTCTTGGATGAACCTTCTGTAGTAACCAGCTAGTCCTAAAAACTGGCGTATGTGTTTCGGAGTTTTCGGGGTTTCCCACTTTTCAACAGTTTCTATCTTTGCCGGATCCACCTTAATACCTTTTTTGTTCACTATGTGACCGAGGAATTGAACTTCTTCCAACCAAAATGCACACTTTGAAAATTTAACGTACAATTCTTCCTTCCTCAATACTTCTAACACCTTTCTCAAATGTTCACAGTGTTCTTGGTCATTCTTTGAGTAAATAAGTATGTCATCAATGAAAACAATGACAAACTTGTCAAGATATGGTCCACACACTCGGTTCATAAGGTCCATGAACACAGCTGGTGCATTAGTTAAACCAAATGGCATGACCATAAACTCGTAATGACCGTAACGTGTTCTGAAAGCAGTCTTTGGAATATCATCTTCTTTCACCCGCATTTGATGATACCCGGAACGTAAGTCAATCTTTGAATAAACAGACGAGCCTTGTAGTTGATCAAATAAGTCGTCCATTCTCGGTAGTGGGTAGCGGTTCTTGATGGTAAGTTTGTTCAACTCTCGGTAGTCGATACACAACCTGAATGTACCATCTTTCTTCTTGACAAACAAAATAGGAGCTCCCCACGGTGATGTGCTTGGTCGAATGAAACCACGCTCTAAAAGTTCTTGTAATTGGCTTTGCAGTTCTTTCATCTAGCTGGGTGCGAGTCTGTAAGGAGCACGAGCTATTGGTGCAGCTCCTGGTATAAGATCTATTTGAAATTCAACGGATCGATGTGGGGGTAATCCCGGTAATTCTTTCGGAAATACATCGGGAAATTCTTTTGCGACGGGAACATCATTGATGCTCTTTTCTTCAGTTTGTACTTTCTCGACGTGTGCTAGAACAGCATAGCAACCTTTTCTTATTAGTTTTTGTGCCTTCAAATTACTAATAAGATGTAGCTTCGTGTTGCCCTTTTCTCCGTACACCATTAAGGGTTTTCCTTTTTCTCGTATAATGCGAATTGCATTTTTGTAACAAACGATCTCTGCTTTCACTTCTTTCAACCAGTCCATACCGATTATCACATCAAAACTCCCTAACTCTACTGGTATCAAATCAATCTTAAATGTTTCGCTAACCAGTTTAATTTCTCGATTCCGACATATATTATCTGCTGAAATTAATTTACCATTTGCTAATTCGAGTAAAAATTTACTATCCAAAGGCGTCAATGGACAACTTAATTTAGCACAAAAATCTCTACTCATATAGCTTCTATCCGCACCCGAATCAAATAAAACGTAAGCAGATTTATTGTCAATAAGAAACGTACCCGTAACAAGCTCCGAGTCTTCCTGTGCCTCTGCCGCATTAATATTGAAAACTCTTTTTCGACCTTGTCCATTCGTGTTTTCCTGGTTCGGGCAATTTCTAATAATGTGGCCAGGTTTTCCACATTTATAACAAACTACATTGGCATAACTTGCTCCGATACTACTTGCTCCGCCATTACTCGTTCCGACACCATTTGTTCCTTTCGTTCTATTAACCCCTGGTCCGTAGACCTCACACTTCGTCGCGCTATGACCATTTCTTTTACACTTGTTGCAAAATTTGGTGCAGAACCCCGAGTGATACTTTTCACACCTTTGGCATAGCTGCTTCTGATTGTTGTTGTTGTTGCGGTTATTATTGTTGTTGGGATGATTGTTGTAGTTGCTGTTGTTGTTGTTGTTGGGCCGTTTGTTGTAGTTGCGATTGATGTTGCGATTGTTGGGATAATTGTTGCGATTATTGTTGTAATTGCTGTTGTTGTTGTATTGGTGATTCTTATCACCGTTTTCCTCCCACTTTCTTTTGACTTGCTTCACATTGGCCTCTTCAGTAGTCTGTTCTTTAAATCTTTCTTCAATCTGGTTCACTAGTTTTTGAGCCATTCTACATGCCTGTTGTATGGAGGCGGGCTCGTGTGAACTTATATCTTCTTGGATTCTTTCCGGTAATCCTTTCACAAACGCGCCGATCTTCTCTTCCTCATCTTCGAATGCTCCCGGACACAATAGGCACAATTCTGTGAATCGTCTTTCGTACGTGGTAATATCAAATCCTTGGGTTCGTAACCCTCTAAGTTCTGTCTTGAGCTTATTGACCTCGGTTCTGGGACGGTACTTCTCGTTCATCAAGTGCTTGAATGCTGACCACGGTAGTGCGTACGCATCGTCTTGTCCCACTTGCTCTAGATAGGTATTCCACCATGTTAACGCAGAACCTGTGAAGGTATGCGTAGCGTACTTCACTTTGTCCTCTTCAGTACACTTACTTATGGCAAACACCGATTCGACCTTCTCGGTCCACCGTTTCAATCCGATCGGTCCTTCGGTTCCATCAAATTCCAAAGGTTTGCAGGCAGTGAATTCTTTGTAGGTGCATCCTACACGATTTCCTGTACTGCTAGATCCAAGGTTATTGTTGGTATGTAACGCAGCCTGTACTGCGGCTATGTTTGAAGCTAGAAAAGTACGGAATTCCTCTTCATTCATATTCACGGTGTGTCGAGTAGTACGTGCCATTTCCTTCAAAATAGTCAAATGGAACAAGTTAATCATACAGAATATTAAGAGTAGTTAATAGTATTTCGTAGCATAATATGAACTCATTTATAAAAGCTTTTTCTTCATATTAGCGTTTTATAAGTTTAAATTCGGGTAGTACCTACCCGTTAAGTTCATACTTAGTAGTTAATATACAATTCAACTACTACAATTCTATATGAAAAACTGATTATAATAATATTTCGCGTTCAAACTTTTATACAATATTTTACAAGCTTACAATACCGCTTATTTTACATAAAGCATGAAATATAGCACACAATAACTTTGATACAAGATAGTTGTGAAGATAATTCTAGCTAGTACACAAGTCGTTCAGCAAAGGCAATAAAGACACATAATTCATACGTCCAGAAACAAGTCATGCATTCTGGTTTTACTAGGACTACTTCCCATCCTTGGTCTTGTGGAACATAACCGTTATGGCCGTTGATAAGACAGCGTGTTGTAAGGTCGTCAAAGGGATGAGGGTTACGTAATGTCCAACAGTCCCGTAACAATCTAAAAACCTCATTTCTTACCCCAATTACCGACTCCGTCACTTGTGGGAACGTTTTGTTTAATAGTTGTAGCCCGATGTTCTTGTTCTCACTTTGGTGAGAAGCGAACATTACTAATCCGTAAGCATAACATGCTTCTTTATGTTGCATGTTAGCCGCTTTTTCTAAATCACGAAGTCCAATATTCGGATATATTGAGTCAAAATAATTTCTTAACCCATTGCGTAAAATAGCATTTGGGTTCCCCGCAATATATGCGTCAAAGTAAACACATCGTAACTTATGGATTTCCCAATGTGATATCCCCCATCTTTCAAACGAAAGCCTTTTATAAACCAAGGCATTCTTGGAACGTTCTTCGAATGTCTTACAAACTGATCTCGCCTTAAATAGTTGTGCCGAAGAATTCTGACCGACTCTAGACAAGATTTCATCAATCATGTCTCCGGGTAGGTCTCTTAAAATATTGAGTTGTCTGTCCATTTTGTGTTTTTATACTGTAAAATAGACAAGAGTTAGATTCATAAAAAAATACTTATTAATACAAGCAATTTTTACATATATCATAAAGCATAAGCACACTATATTACTTATATTACACCACACGAATACAACTATCTTATCCCGACTCGCTTGTTTCTTCTTCTTCGGTTTTGGTTCGTTTTGCCAAGTTTCTAGGGATATATGATGTTCCCCTAATACGAGCAGTTGTTATCCACATTGGTTTAGAAAAACCTGGTGGTTTAGAGGTTCCCGGGACATTGTTACAACTTAAGGACTTCGGGGGTTGACGATACATATAAAGTTCATCGGGGTTGGAATTAGATTTCTCTATTTTTATGCCCTTTTCCTTATTATTTTCTTTTGCCTTTTTAAATTCAGTTGGGGTAATTTCTATAACATCATCGGAATTCTCGTCAGAATCCGATTCATCGGAGAATTGGTAATCCTCCCAATATTTTGCTTCCTTAGCGGAAACACCATTGACCATAATTAACCTTGGTCGGTTGGTTGAGGATTTTCTTTTACTTAACCGTTTTATTATTTCCCCCACCGGTTCTATTTCTTCATCCGGTTCCGATTCTTCTTCCGGTTCCTATTCTTCTTCTTGTTCCGACTCTTCTTCCGGTTCCTCTTCGGGAACTTGTGAATCAGTCCACGAATCATTCCAATTTACATTTGACTCTTCATTATTATTAGGTGAGTCAATGGGACTTGTTCTAGAGGTAGACATCTATCACATAATATCAAACGCGTTATGAGATTAATATATCACATAATATTCACATGTTAAAAATATATAGTTTCCAACAAAATTTGTTAAGCAATCATTTTTCAAGTAAACACGGTCGAAGTCCAGACTCACTAATGCATCCTAACAAACTCGATAAGACACACTAATGCAAAATTCTGGTTCTCTAAGACCAACGCTCTGATACCAACTGAAATGTCCCGTTCTTATTGATTAAAAACGTTCCATATTAATTGATTTCGTTGCGAGGTTTTGACCTCTATATGAGATGTTTTTCAAAGACTGCATTCATTTTTAAAACAAACCATAACCTTTATTTCATAAATAAAGGTTTAAAAAGCTTTACGTAGATTATCAAATAATGATAATCTAAAATATCCTGTTTACACACGACCATTACATAATGGTTTACAATACAAATATGTTACATCGAAATCAGTTTCTTGAATGCAGTTTTTACACAATATCATACAAACATGGACTCCAAATCTTGTCCTTATTTTAGTATGCAACAGCGGAAGCTCTTAATATTCACCTGAGAATAAACATGCTTTAAACGTCAACAAAAATGTTGGTGAGTTATAGGTTTAACCTATATATATATCAAATCGTAACAATAGACCACAAGATTTCATATTTCAATACACATCCCATACATAGAGATAAAAATCATTCATATGGTGAACACCTGGTAACCGACATTAACAAGATGCATATATAAGAATATCCCCATCATTCCGGGACACCCTTCGGATATGATATAAATTTCGAAGTACTAAAGCATCCGGTACTTTGGATGGGGTTTGTTAGGCCCAATAGATCTATCTTTAGGATTCGCGTCAATTAGGGTGTCTGTTCCCTAATTCTTAGATTACCAGACTTAATAAAAAGGGGCATATTCGATTTCGATAATTCAACCATAGAATGTAGTTTCACGTACTTGTGTCTATTTTGTAAATCATTTATAAAACCTGCATGTATTCTCATCCCAAAAATATTAGATTTTAAAAGTGGGACAATAACTCACTTTCACAGATTTTTACTTCGTCGGGAAGTAAGACCTGGCCACTGGTTGATTCACGAACCTATAACAATATATACATATATATCAAAGTATGTTCAAAATATATTTACAATACTTTTAATATATTTTGATGTTTTAAGTTTATTAAGTCAGCTGTCCTCGTTAGTAACCTACAACTAGTTGTCCACAGTTAGATGTACAGAAATAAATCAATAAATATTATCTTGAATCAATCCACGACCCAGTGTATACGTATCTCAGTATTGATCACAACTCAAACTATATATATTTCGGAATCAACCTCAACCCTGTATAGCTAACTCCAACATTCACATATAGAGTGTCTATGGTTGTTCCGAAATATATATAGATGTGTCGACATGATAGGTCGAAACATTGTATACGTGTCTATGGTATCTCAAGATTACATAATATACAATACAAGTTGATTAAGTTATAGTTGGAATAGATTTGTTACCAATTTTCACGTAGCTAAAATGAGAAAAATTATCCAATCTTGTTTTACCCATAACTTCTTCATTTTAAATCCGTTTTGAGTGAATCAAATTGTTATGGTTTCATATTGAACTCTATTTTATGAATCTAAATAGAAAAAGTATAGGTTTATAGTCGGAAAAATAAGTTACAAGTCGTTTTTGTAAAGGTAGTCATTTCAGTCGAAAGAACGACGTCTAGATGACCATTTTAGAAAACATACTTCCACTTTGAGTTTAACCATAATTTTTGAATATAGTTTCATGTTCATAATAAAAATCATTTTATCAGAATAACAACTTTTAAATCAAAGTTTATCATAGTTTTTAATTAACTAACCCAAAACAGCCCGCGGTGTTACTACGACGGCGTAAATCCGGTTTTACGGTGTTTTTCGTGTTTCCAGGTTTTAAATCATTAAGTTAGCATATCATATAGATATAGAACATGTGTTTAGTTAATTTTAAAAGTCAAGTTAGAAGGATTAACTTTTGTTTGCGAACAAGTTTAGAATTAACTAAACTATGTTCTAGTGATTACGAGTTTAAACCTTCGAATAAGATAGTTTTATATATATGAATCGAATGATGTTATGAACATCATTACTACCTCAAGTTTAGTAGGTAAACCTACTGGAAGTGACAAGAAATGATCTAGCTTCAAAGGATCTTGGATGGCTTGAAAGTTCTTGAAGTAGGATCATGACACAAAAACAAGTTCAAGTAAGATTTTTACTCGAATTAAGATAGTTTATAGTTATAGAAATTGAATCAAAGTTTGAATATGAATATTACCTTGAATAATAAAGATAACCTACTGTATATAACAAAGTTTTCTTGATCTTAGATGATTACTTGGAATGGATTAGAAAGCTTGGAAGTAAATTAGTAAACTTGAAGGGATTTTTGAAGTGTTCTTGAAGTGTTCTTCCTATGATGATTATAGCTTGATTCTTGAAGTGATTTTTGATGAAGATGATGATTAACTACTGGAAAAATATGTTCATAATAGTGTGGGTGTGTTGAGAGAGAATTAGAAAGAGAATTGGAAGTGAAATGGAGTGAATGATGAGTGGTAATTGGTGAGTGGTGAGTGGGGTTAAAAGGAGTTCTAGTTAGTTGACTAGCTCGTGATAGAAGTTAAAATTGATTAGTCATACATGACATAATCAAGAGTGGAATCCCATGCTAGTTCCTATTGGTATATACCCATAGTAAGTACGTTTTGAAGCTGTGTATAATACGGGTAAAAATATGACTAGAATTCTTGATGAAAGAAAAGAATGGGAAAGTAACTGTAACCATTTTTGTTAAGTATGAGTGTTTTGATATATGTCTTGAAGTCTTTCAAAAGTATTTTAATACATCTAAATACACTACATGTATATACATTTTAACTGAGTCGTTAAGTCATCGTTAGTCGTTACATGTAAGTGTTGTTTTGAAACCTTTAAGTTAACGATCTCAATTAATGTTGTTAACCCATTGTTTATTATATCTAATGAGATGTTAAATTATTATATTATCATGATATTATGATATATTAATATATCTTAATATGATATATATACATTTAAATGTCGTTACAACGATAATCGTTACATATATGTCTCGTTTCGAAATCCTTAAGTTAGTAGTCTTGTTTATATGTATATAACTCATTGTTAATATACTTATGAAGATACTTACTTATCATAATCTCATGTTAACCATATGTATATCCATATATATATCGTCATGTCGTTTTTACAAGTTTTAACGTTCGTGAATCGCCGGTCAACTTGGGTGGTCAATTGTCTATATGAAACATATTTCAATTAATCAAGCCTTAACAAGTTTGATTGCTTAACATGTTGGAAACATTTAATCATGTAAATATCAATCTCAATTAATATATATAAACATGGAAAAGTTCGGGTCACTACATAGCAAAAATCTTTTTTTTTATATATATATGCCGAAATTATACATATATATAGTAGGTATATATAAATTTTTTTTATGCATGTACTTATATATAGTATGTGTATACTTGTTTTCTTATTTAACTATTAACAAATCTTTTATCAAATCTCCCAGGGTTTAAAGATCAAACTAAATTTTTTTTTTCGTGTGTATGCATGTGTATGTATACTTTATATTTTTTTTACATGAACAATATGAATGTTAAGATCATGCATGTATACAACTATGAATATAAACATGAATTAAAAGTAAGATTTAAGAGTTTTGGATCTAGGGTTTTTACCTTGATGAACAATGATGATGATTAACAAGAAAAGTTGAAGATGACTTGAAGATAAAGATCAAAGCCTTTGAATATTTGAAGAACTCCTTGAAGATCTTCGAAGAACACGAAGAACACGAAGAACAACTTGAAGATTCCTTGAAGATGATGGTGGTGTGTTGGGGATTTCTTGGCCGAAAATCCAAGAGAGAAGGGGGAGAGATTTTTAGGGTTTTTGTGTGATGAATGAGATGAGAAAACCTAAACCCTTGCACCTCCTTTTATACTTGAGCTAGGAAGGATCTAGAATTAGGATTTAGTTAGGTTTTCTTAGGGAATAAGTTAGGTTTAGGGAGGAGGTAAAAGTGGGCCAATTTTTAGAGGGCAAAAGGGTAAATTTACCCCTTAAAATTTTGGCTAGGGCATACATGGATAAGTTTGGAACTTTTTCGTTTTAGTCCTTGTACTTTAAATTAGGTTAAATGGCTCATTGAAGGTTGTAATTAAATTATTCAAAGGCTACAGATTTTATAGTATTATATTTTGTTCACAAAAGTTAATTAGCTTTTATTTTCCATCTTTTATTAACTTGTCAATTATTGCACAAAGTTAATTAATACATTTTATAATTCTTAATACTTAACAATTATTAGTTAAAGTTTAATTATTGAACTTTAATTATTTTGTTTGGGCATTTAATATTGAAAGAAATATAGAATGGAAAATTGAGGGTCGTTATAGTACCTCCCCGTTATTAGAAACTTCATCCCAAAGTTTTAAGTAGAGCTCTCGTTTGCCTCAGCAGTTGAGAAGAGATGGAAATATTTCCGTATCATTTGGTTTTTACGTTCCCATGTATATTAGGGGCTTCTACATGAATCCCAACGGACTTTCATAATAGAGTTTGATTTTCACGTTCCCGGGTACATTCGGGGCCCTTACGTGAATTCCAATGAGTGTTAACAATAAGTATATTGTTTTGTTTACACGTTTGATCTCATGATCCTTAACCTTATTAGGTCGTTTACAAAGTGCATTAAATGCGGAGATTTTCCAAGGAATAACAAGAGTGTCGTTTGACTAGTTTTCCTTTAAAAGGAAAGATGATGCTACACCAGCATTAAATGTGTCGTTGGGCTCATTAAGATTTTAAGTGTTTATGCCGCAATAGTAGGGTAGATAAAATAGAGTAGAGTACGTAAAGATTTCATTTTCGTAGTTTGATGTATGGCTGGTGTTTGTTAGAGATAGTACCAGCTTCAAGTTTCGAAAGGTAACCATAATACCTTTAGTTTTCAAGAGATGTCCAATAGACAAATGAGATGTTAGTTGAGGATTCCTTGACCTCAGGATAATATGAGCGATTAAATGAAAGACATCGTTTAGTATACATGAGAACTTGTCTTTAGAAATAGTTTCAGGATGTAGCTTCAAGATTTATGATTTCAGTTTTATGTTGAATCATAGATTAAAACTTGACTAGAATAACATCTAGTTGCAATCCAAAATGGGAGAAATGTTTAGAGTATCTTCATAAATGTTTAAGGTAACTCCTTCAGAGTAGGAAAGTCGTTTTCGCACACATGGCGAGTCGGTTTATCATTTACTTACAAGTTTAATCGCGGATTCGAATAAATGTGAATCATTGTTTATAAGATATTATTTCCATCATGAAGGAACCTTTGCTTCTTTGTTCAAAAGATCGTAGTATTGATGTTTACGAGGGTGTTGTGGTCTAGCTGTGAAATACCGAAAGTAGAAACTTCTTAACGATTAGCATAGCAAGGAAGAGATGATGTACGTAAAGAGGTAAGTCTCGGTCTTGTACGGAGAATGAGAATAAAGGTAATCCAAACACATTGGAGAGCAATACGAAGTTCTAATAATGAGCCAAAGTAATTTTTGAAAGGTTGCGATGTTTGATATAACAATATAAATGAAGCGGAGCTATTAGTAAGACTTAAGTTATGTACAACACGTACTATTTTACGTGAAATAATTTGAACAATACGAAAAATAGTTGATTTAAAGAATGTTTAATTTGATAAAACAAGGTAAGTTGATAAAAATGCGAAAGTGTTTATATAATTAATAATTTTAGAGGAGGTGACGAAATGATGTTCATAGTAAAACTAGGGTTACGTAAAATTGTAAAGTAATTTTGATTTAATCAAAGTGGAAATTAGTAGAAGCGAAAGTATAATTTGATATGTACTAGTCAAAGTACGTAAAGTTAAATTTATGTATAAGATTTTATAAATCGCATAAGTGAAAAAAATCATTTTTTATAAATTCCGAGATAGTTTGAAAATAAAGACTCGTGTAAGAAATCTTTGGAAAACAAGATACCTGTATTTAAGAGTTTATTTGTTTGAGAAAAATTGATTGAAGATTTTAAAATTTCGGGGGATAATTTGTGTAATAATTGTTTCGAGATAGTGAAAACTAATGAATTGACTTTTATCAGGGCACGAGTCCTTGGACTAAAAATGTTATCATTTAAGTAAGAAGGATGATAATGTAATTATCATCGAATGAGTAAATCCCTTGGATTTAGAGTTATGCACGAAAATACTTCAAATAAGATTTGCAACTTTGAATCGTTCGAGTGATAGTGAGAGTTCGAGAACTCGGCATAAATAATCTGGCAGTCGCATAGACAAGTATACATAAATGCTAAAGCAGTGACTTTTAACTATGTAATGATCGTTTGAATTTAGCCTTAGCTGTTCTGAGAGGAGGATACGTTAAAGTACAACTTTTTATGGTACATGAGAGTTTTTTAAATGGGTATGAGATAGATATATAGTTTGATTAGAATGAGTTCTTCGCATCTACTAAATATCAAGATGTTCGTTCTTTGCCCCTTGCATTTGGGTTTTAAACAGATAGCTTGAGTGTTTTTCTTTGATTCACTTTCTATTTCATATGTCATGATATTGGAATATTCCTATGAATTACCGTAATATAATCACATTGGCCACCATCATTATATTTCACTAATTCATATTTCCTTTCCAAGGTCACTCCATAAGGTCAGGATATATGATCAATGATGACTTCAAATATAGTGTGTTAAGGACAACAGTAATCTTAGCTGGATCGACAACATGTCGGTTTTAAGCCAAAACTTGCACTTAGAAAAGTTTGTGTAGAGTTGTTATTTTTCTTAAGAATTCAAGAATGAATTTGCAAATATTGCTCACGTCCTTTCTCACTCTTGGAGCAGCTCAAAATGTCATCCGTGAAAATAGTTACGAACTTGTCGAGTTATGGTTGGCTGGTTTTAAGTTGCAGTCTTTATAGACTTGATCAACTTTCATATCTTTGAAAGCTATGGAAGTGGTGAAAGTTAGGAAATGGACGTAGTCAGACGAGAAAGTTATGAAACATCGTGGTAAGAGTTGGTGTAGTTGGACGAACCATGATTCTTCACTACATAAGGGTGTATAGAAGTTTGATAAATCTGATAGGTTATAAGTTTGAAAAATTTTAAGAGGGATAAAGATGAATATGATATAAACGAAACACTTTATATTATTAAGAACGAGGCATTAAATAAGCCTTTTTAACACACGGTTCGGAAATAGAAATAGTTTAAGGCATAGCCTTTACATAGATAATAAATTGGAATAGGATAAACTAGGAGGTATTAAGATTGAAGTAGTCTTCATATTTCTTCTTCTCGTCCTCAACCTTCTTCATAAACTTCTCAACTTTCTCATTCTTCGCCTTTTGTTTCTCATGCAGGAACTCGAGATTATCATAAAGATTAGAAACACCATTGTTGATTACATGGTACTTGTGGTCCCTTATAGAAAGTTGATTATTCACTCGGTTTTCCTCCATCTTCAATCTAAGATCAACATCTTCTCTTAGGTAGGAGAGAGATTGCTTCCCCCATCGGACATTTCTATCACCTTCATACTTCACCAACTTTATCTCCTTCTTTAGCTCAGCATTTTCCTCCATGAGCTTCCTGATCGCTAGGTCTTTTTCCTTCATTTGAACATCGATCCTTGCAATATGGCGAATTAGGTCATCGGTAGTTTTTCACAGATTCATGATCTCGTACTTGGCATCAACTTCTTTGTAGGAAGGAGATCGGGATCTTTTCTTTGACGATCTATCTTCTTTAAAATCAGCAGGGCGTTTCCCTTTACTTTCCGTTCTTGGAGTCGGGTAGTATTCGGGAGAATTAGGTAAAGTATCCGGACTATTGTTTGATGAGGGAGGACCACCAAAGCCATAAGGTGGACTTTGGATTGGTCTTGCAGTTGAAGGATATCTATTATCTTCTTCGATAGCAGGTTTGAAGTGAGTTATTACTTCAGATG
Source organism: Rutidosis leptorrhynchoides (assembly GCF_046630445.1). Lineage (NCBI taxonomy): Eukaryota > Viridiplantae > Streptophyta > Magnoliopsida > Asterales > Asteraceae > Rutidosis > Rutidosis leptorrhynchoides. The sequence goes on along the minus strand of NC_092335.1, from coordinate 322,225,654 downwards.
GTTTGAAAAGAATTATCTTGTTGTTTTTATTAACGCTTGACATCCTATCATTAGGAAAGAGACTTTGATTAGCATTTTAAGCCAAAATTGTCAAGGCAAGGTTGTTAAGATTATAAGGCAATCCTAAGTGCTTTAAAGTCTAAGGCAGGAAAGGTTATAGTTTCCTAGATTGCTAAGACACCCTAGCTAGCAAGTAAGGCACACATAAAGATGCAATCCTGGTTCTCTATAACAGCCTGGTTTTCTCTGATACCACTCTGTAACGTCCTCCAGATAGGGTCTGGAAGAAACGTCACTAATATCAAATAAACCAACATATTATAATATACGAGAACAATACTACATGATAAAATCAAACTTTATTGAGAGTACGCAGCGGAAAATGAAATATCGTTACAAGAATTGAAATTACAATAAAGTAAATGTTTCAAACGTAAGAATAGTAAATGCGATATCTCTTGTTCCTAAGTCCAAGTAGCATCACATAAGCAGTAAGTAAGCTTGAATCAATCAGCACCTGAGACAAACATGCTAAAGTGTCAACCAAAAAGGTTGAGTGAAATCATAGGTTTAACAAAAGTAGTTATCGTTATTTTTAGACCACAAGATTTAGTTTGTAAAGTTGATCTCCCGCAGGATCAAAAAGTTATGCCAAGGCATGATATTTAGACTAAACGTTCAAGTTTGCCCTAATGACAAGTTGTGTCTGTCCTTGTCGGTTTAATTTCATTATTAAGTAATACAAAGAGTTAGTCAAATGTATCGGGGACGTTACTCCCGATAGGCCTACCCCCAATAATTAAGCATGTAATCAACGAGGAATTAAAAATATCACTGTAGGGACTTAGTCGGACATAGTCGAGTATAGCATAGTTTAGCAGTTAGTACTTGTGTCTAAATTGTAAATATTAAAAGCAGCATGTGTCTCACCCCATAAAGTAAATAAGTTGTGCACAAAGTAAAGTGGGGCTATGAATTCACCTTAGTAAGCAGAGAGAGATGACGATTATTCCTCGGAATAGAAAGTTGGAACGAACAGAAAGTCAACCTATTGACATTTAAGAGTAGTAAGTGTTTTTGCCCAAGTTTAAGTAGATGTTTAAGTATGATAGTGTTTTAAGTATAGTTCATTTTACTAAGTTTCCTTTCCTAGTAAATTTCTATTTTTAGAAAGTTTCCACTTTTAGTAGGTTCCTTATTTTAGTAAGTTTCTATAACTAGAAAGTTTCTACTTTAAAAGTGTTTTCCATTTTAGGATACTTGCTGTATTAGATAAGCTTCCAATCACCCATTTCCCTTCGAATGGCCATTTCAGGTCTAGGGGCTTGAGCTATAGGATCCATTAAATCGGAAAATCGAAACCCTTCCGCCTAGAGTTTCGTAGAAACCATTCGTCAAGAAAGTTCGAAGATCTATACATCTCTAATACATATCCCAAAATGTTTTTATGAGTTATAATATAAGTAGTAGGTTATAGGTGTTAGTCATAGTACGAGTGTTAAGTGATATAGTATAAGTAGTATTAGGGTTAAGTAATAAGTAGTAGTATTAATTAATTAGATTTAATTAATTAAAGTAGTATTAAATAATTAGGGTTTAGGAAAGTAATGATTAAATGATTAGGTAATGATTAGGGTTATAATAAATAAATGTTTAGGGTTTAGTAATTAGGTTTTATATATATATATATATATATATATATATATATATATATATATATATATATACACACACACATTTTGTTTCCTTATTTAAACACTATCAAATCTTTAGAGTTTTTAATGACTAGCAAAAATCCTTTTTTTTATTTATATATATGCCGAAATTATATATATATATATATAGTAGGTATATATAATTTTTTTTTATGCATGTACTTATATATAGCATGTGTATACTTATTTCCTTTTTTAACTATTAACAAATCTTTTATCAAATCTCCTAGGGTTTAAAGATCAAACTAATTTTTTTTTTCTTTCGTGTGTATGCATGTGTATGTATACTTTTATATTTTTTTTTACATGAACAATGTGAATGTTAAGATCATGCATGTATACAATTATGAATATAAACATGAATTAAAAGTAAGATTTAAGAGTTTTGGATCTAGGGATTTTACTTTGATGAACAATGATGATGATTAACAAGGAAAGTTGAAGATGACTTGAAGATAAAGATCAAAGCCTTGAATATTTGAAGAACTCCTTGAAGATCTTCGAAGAACACGAAGAACGCGAAGAACAACTTGAAGATTCCTTGAAGATGATGGTGGTGTGTTGGGGATTTCTTGGCCGAAAATCCAAGAGAGAAGGGGGAGAGATTTTTAGGGTTTTTGTGTGATGAATGAGATGAGAAAACCTAAACCCTTGCACCTCCTTTTATACTTGAGCTAGGAAGGATCTAGAATTAGGGTTTAGTTATGTTTTCTTAGGGAATAAGTTAGGTTTAGGGAGGAGGTAAAAGTGGGCCGATTTTTAGAGGGCAAAAGGGTAAATTTACCCCTCAAAATTTCGGTTAGGGCATACATGGATAAGTTTGGAACTTTTTCGTTTTAGTCCTTGTACTTTAAATTAGGTTAAATGGCTCATTGAAGGTTGTAATTAAATTATTCAAAGGCTACAGGTTTTATAGTATTATATTTTGTTCACAAAAGTTAATTAGCTTTTATTTTCCATCTTTTATTAACTTGTCAATTATTGCACAAAGTTAATTAATACATTTTATAATTCTTAATACTTAACAATTATTAGTTAAAGTTTAATTATTGAACTTTAATTATTTTGTTTGGGCATTTAATATTGAAAGAAATATAGAATGGAAAATTGAGGGTCGTTATAGATGACTTAGAAAAACTTCCTTAACATGATTATTGAATTTGTGATTCTTGGTTAGGGTTTAGTAGCTTTGAATGTGATTTTTGATGCATTAAAAGCCTTTCAATGTTGTTTGTAAGTGTTTAGTAGTATTGTATGCGTAATTACCTACGAAACGGCGTATCATATGTGTGTATTAAGTTCTCGAATCATCTTATGCTTTTTATGAACTTGAAACTTTGATAACGAGCTTTAAATGATCATTCGATGAGAAATCGGTTATTGTAAATGATGTTTTTGTTTGATGAAAGTGTTTAGTTGTATTCCTCATTAAATTACCTTTCCAACGATATAAGATACGTGTTCTAAATGTTTACGGTTTATGTTTTATGATTATTTGAAGATAAATTCGTGCACTAGTCAAAATGCAGCAAATAGCTGCTGAAACTGGCCACTTCGCGATCGCGAAGCTTTTTGGCCTTGGACTCTCGCGATCGCGAGATTCTCCCTGATCAAAGCCACTTTTTGATTTTTGCAATTTCGTTCCCGCTTACTCGCAACTCCGTTTAACGTGAAGTTTTGCCAACATGCTTATATATTATTACTTTTTTATGTGTAATGGTCGGAAACCCGACCCGACCCCGTTGACTTTGACTTTGACTAAGTTTTACTTTTAGTCAAACTTAACCAAATACGTATGCAATCGTTCTAAATTGCGTTTATACTTATATCTTGCATGAAACTTGACAATTTGACTCACATGCTACATTAATCGAGTTGTAACGAGCCATAGGACTAATTGAACACATTTCAATCGATCTTGTGTCGTAACAGGTAATTGATACAACTTATTTGTTTAGGTCAAGGCTAAGCAATATTCATTGCACAACGTTTAAATTACCGGTACTTTTGCATGCAACTACGGTGAGATCATAGTCCCACCTTTTCAACAACTTTTACTCTTTAAATTATGGGATGAGAAACATATACGTATCATACTTTTATACTTTGAACACAAGTACGAAAACAAACATTCCATGTGGGGTTAGAATAAAAAGGCCTCAATTCAATTATCATTAGTTACACTTGCAGGGGGTAAATGTGAACTTATGTTGTGTGGATTCATACGGGCTTGACAAGCCCTCATTCGAACGGTTCGCTACCGTTAGTGGATGAAATATATTTTTGAGTATATAGTGTAGGTTCTAACACTATGATAACGGGGTTCATAAATAGTTAAGTTTTGATAATTGGGTGCTCCACAAACGTACAACAACTTTGGAATGCAAACGATTTGGATAATCAACTATACAAAATCTTGTGGTTCAAAAACAACGTTTACAAATACACCTATGATTTCACCAACATTTTTCATTGACAGTTTTCTATATGTTTCTCAGGTTCATACTTGACTACTTGATACATGCTTCCGCACACTTTGATTACTTGCTTGGGGTCAAGCATACATGCATACGCTAGTGATAGCACCTTTGGATTCAAACTTAATGTTTACATGCATACGCTATTGATAGCATCCGTGATTTTCAACTTATATTATGTCGCAAGTTATTTCATTTATACTTTACAACTTTTGTAAAATTAAACTTGTTGTCAAACCGTTTGGTAACTTAAAACTTTGCAAGTCATATACGTTTCAAATGAATGTGACATAATTTTGGTCAAACGCGTCTCATTTAGGGACTATGACCACGTAACGGGACCTAAGTTAACGGCGCCGTCAATGGCGATTTTGACGGGTCGTTACAATATGAACTAATTTTGGGGTGTTCTTAAGTATTCTAAGGTGTAGAGATGGTTTGTTAGACGATGATATATATAAGATTCGTCAAAAACCGACACCTGAGGCTTAAGTTATGTTAGACGAAGTTTTAATAAAACTTATGTTAATGAAATTGAACTTAGGTTATATGAATAATGATTTTCATTATTATTAAATTACTTAAGTTATAAAAGTAATTATTATTAATTAATACTTATGATATATATTTATTATATCATTTAATATTTATATTATGGTTTAATTATTCCTATAATTAAACTTATGATTTAATAATACAATTAATAATAATGGAACACTTCATAATACAATTATTATTAATACAAAATACCTATGATATGTGTAATATTTCATAATTTATTTAAGATACTTATATTATGATTAATAATTCATTATTAATTAATAATACTTATGATATGACTAATATTCAATTAATCAATTTAATACTTATGTTATATCTATTATATCATTAAACTTATATTAACTTTATAATTCAATTTAATTTAATTAAATTTATGATATGACTAGTTTATACTAATATTATTTTAAATAATATTATAACTTATATTCTTAATGTGATTTACACTTTAAACTTTAAGGTTGACTAGGTTTGACCAAGGTTGACTTGAGTTGACTTTGACTTAGTTGACTTTTGCTAACTTTTCTAAATAAGGAAACTTTCCAAAAATAGAAACTTTCCAAAAATGGAAACTTACTAAAAATTGAAACTTTCTAAAAATAGAAAGTACGTGTTTTACGCTGTCCTGATCATACCGAATCATACCGATTGATGTTCTTTGCTTTACTACAACAAGCACTATGATTAACATGCTAAGACTTGACCTAAGTTAGTTATTTATATCGACCCGCTTTATTTTTAGATCGGAGTTGTGATCATTCTTGATCAGTTGCCTTTGCTGTTCGCATACTTGTTTCCTTTTTACTTCATTTGCTTAAGGTGAGTTATAGTCCCATTTTTCATACTATTTTAAAGTATTTTTGGGATGCGATTACATGCAACTTTTGTTTTACATTTTAGACACAAGTGGAAATTAGTTTAAGTTATTCATTGTGAGTTGAACGAAAATATTCCCTAAACTGGTAACTGTAATCACTGATTTTTACTGGTGAACGTGAATCCTATGGATAGATTTATCGGGCTTGACAGCCCTATTTCGTGCTAGTCACGCTAGCAATTTATAATCTAAATGTATTAGTATTTCGTTATTTTTGAAGATACACATGTTCAGTGTATATTGTGGTATGTTAAGGGTAAGGAATGGTTAAGTGGTTACCAGGTGGCTCACGGTTTAATGAATAATATTTTTATGTTTTCTAACATTTGAAATCTTGTAGTCTAAATCTTATACGTTATTTAAACCTATAATTCACTCAACATTTTTGTTGACAGTTTACTCGCATGTTTTCTCAGGTGCTTGATTGATTGCTTTCGCTGTGCTTAGAGAGTCTGCATACATATTGGCAGCTTTTGTTAAACATTAAACTTGCATTCTGTTTTAGTTACATTAAATTGTGGGTGTTTGTTGACTTGGTTTTGGTCAACTTTTGGTTAATTACTTATGTTGGTTTTTCTAAACTTACATTTACGACAGGTTTCCTTTATAAGAAATCATTTTTAATTAAAGAATGCAATGTTATTTATTAAATTCATATAGAGTTATGATCAAGCTGTGGGACCAAGTGACGAAGCCGTTAAGGGTACTTGGCGGATCATTACAGCTCATCCCCACGCCGATTATTTATTATATAATAGAAAATGGGTTAAATAGAAAAGATAAACATACGGCGGCCATCGTACACTGGATTTGTAAAGAATTTCATTTTAGACGATAGTTTAAAAGAAAAGTAACAAGAATAATATGATAGAGGATAATAAAACAAAAAAGATATAAAGTAGATTTCATCTGCTGCTTAGAAGAAAAATTAAACAAAGTAAAATGAAAAAATACAAAGAAATTGCAAGGTTATCTTGTTTGCTGTTGAGAGTGTTACGTGGCTAGTGATAATGAAAATATCACATAGTGATACGGCGGGCGTAGGTGAATTATGGTAGGATTTTAAAAAAAAATGATAAGATGAAGGTAACTAGGTTTAGCCGTAAGTAAATTAAAATGAACGGGATAGAGAGATTGACAAAGAGATTGACGGGTGGTCTAGAGAAAACGGACGGATCATGGCAGCCGATTAGGTCTCGAGATCAGACCTAAGCTCTGATTACCATGTTATACAATGAATTCTCCATAGGTATAACTTTATTATATCACGATATTTATAGAGTGCATAGACAACCTTAATTCTCTAAAAACACTAATAGACCAAGTCCACAATCGTACTTGGGCCGATCTATATAATCCATCTAACATGGAATTCATCTCAAAAGTTAATTACCCCTCTCATAGAAACACCCTCTTTTTCACCTATAATTCCCTCTCATTTGGTTTCAATCCAACACTAACCATAACCCTAACTCTAATTTTTGACACCACCATCCGTTCTTTCTCATCTGTTTTGTTCGTGGATAGTTCGTAACTCGTAACCTTCTTTATATTTTGTTAAATCTTATATCAAAATTATATTTTAAATTTTAATAATTTTAACAAAATAAAAAATATATACATATTATTGTATTTACTATTTTTTAAAAATTCAAGTAAAAAATTCAATTAAAAAAACAAAGTAAAAAAAACCACAAAAAATTAGGTTGAAATAAAACTACACATCATCTTTTTAATTCACATTTTATGTTTATTATCATTCATCTCTGTAGGATTAATGTGCAAGGTACAACATATAACTATATGGCTAACTTCATTTGAGCCTTCGGGGCCACACACATATACACCGAGACGTCAAATAAAATATATATATGATGTATATATATTACTCAAGTAACAAAATAGTAAACCGAAATTAATTCATTTACTATTCATATGAACTTTAAATGAAACGAAATTAATTAATTTAATATTCACATGAAAGCGACATGATAGAAATTATTAATTATAAGTTACATAACATACCCCTAAAGTATTTAAGAAATACAACTTTTTAAAACCAAATCAAACGAAATATGATATTACAGATAAAGAAATCGAAAACAAGATATTCTTTTGATTTGCTTTTTGCTACCAAACAAACGGAGTATATCATATATATATATATATATATATATATATATATATATATATATATATATATATATATATATATATATATATATATATATATATATATATGTTCGTTGGGTTATGAGATGTGCAACAAAACCTAACACCAAAAATTGCTATTGATTTTCTTTGATGATAAAAATAAAACGTGTTACGGAGTATTATTAATATTAATGTAATTTGATTATATTAATATTAGTATGTTATTGGGTTTGGACTAGCATCCATTGACGGTTGTTTGAAGTGTAGTGTGGACTATCCTAAGAGACGATCATATTTTTGATCGTAGGTTTCTCTCCTTCAATTAGTTTCTTCAAGAAAGGTATATCATTTAATCACTTTGTGAATTACATATTTTAACAATTATTAGTGGTGTAACTGGATCTTTGGGATCGTTACTCATGTGCGTGTTTTATTAAATTTAAATATATTAATATTTAATTTTGTAAATGGTTTATAAAACAATAATTGATTATTATTTTAACAATCCGCTGCGTTAATCTGATTTAAAAGTACACACGGTTTTCCATCAGTGGTATCCGAGCTGCTTTTACACCATTTTAATTGTCATGTGATTTTCTTAAATCTAGCTTTGTGGTGAATTGATAAAATTGTAACCTTTACGGTTTTTAAAGTCAACTTAGTTGATTTAGATTTTAACCTCACGATGCTCAAATAATGTGACGCCGCGTACAAAATCAATGTGTACGGATCATCAACAACAGGTCCATTGTAGTGACCCGAACTTTTCCATGTTTATATATATATATATATATATATATATATATATATATATATATATATATATATATTAAATGAAATTATTATTTACATGATTAAGTGTTTCCAACATGTTAAGCAATCAAACTTGTTAAGACTTGATTAATTGAAATAGGTTTCATATAGACAATTGACCACCCAAGTTGACCGGTGATTCACGAACGTTAAAACTTGTAAAAACTATACGATGACATATATATGGTTATATATATAGTTAACATGATTTTATTATAAGTATGTATCTCATTAGGTATTTTAACAATGAGTTATATACATAAAAATGAGACTATTAATTTAAGAAACTCGAAAACGATATATATAACGATTATCGTTATAACAACGTCTTACTAGGTACATATGAATCATATTAAGATATTGATACACTTGGTTAATTATGTTAAATGATAAGTAAATATATTATTAAGTGTATTAACAATGAAATACATATGTAAAAATAAGACTACTAACTTAATGATTTTGAAACGAGACATATATGTAACGATTATCGTTGTAACGACATTTAACTGTATATATATCATACTAAGATATATTATATATCATAATATCATGATAATATAACAATTTAACATCTCATTTGTTATAATAAACAATGGGTTAACAACATTCAACAAGATCGTTAACCTAAAGGTTTCAAAACAACATTTACATGTAACGACTAACGATGACTTAACGACTCAGTTAAAATGTATATACATGTAGTGTTTTAATATGTATTCATACACTTTTGAAAGACTTCAAGACACTTATAAAAATACTTCTACTTAACAAAAATGCTTACAATTACATCCTCGTTCAGTTTCATCAACAATTCTACTCGTATGCACCCGTAATCGTACTCGTACAATACACAGCTTTTAGATGTATGTACTATTGGTATATACACTCCAATGATCAGCTCTTAGCAGCCCATGTGAGTCACCTAACACATGTGGGAACCATAATTTGGCAACTAGCATGAAATATCTCATAAAATTACAAAAATATGAGTAATCATTCATGACTTATTTACATGAAAACAAAATTACATATCCTTTATATCTAATTCATACACCAACGACCAAAAACACCTACAAACACTTTCATTCTTCAATTTTATTCATATAATTGATCTCTCTCAAGTTCTATCTTCAAGTTCTAAGTGTTCTTCATAAATTCCAAAAGTTCTAGTTTCATAAAATCAAGAATACTTCCAAGATTGCAAGTTTACTTCCAAGTTTTCTAAATCCATTCCAAGTAATCATCCAAGATCAAGAAACCTTTGTTACTTACAGTAGGTTATCTTTCTAATACAAGGTAATAATCATATTCAAACTTTAATTCAATTTCTATAACTATAACAATCTTATTTCGAGTGGAAATCTTACTTGAAATTGTTTTCGTGTCATGATTCTGCTTCAAGAACTTTCAAGCCATCCAAGGATCCTTTGAAGCTAGATCTATTTTTCTCATTTCCAGTAGGTTTATCCAAGGAACTTGAGGTATTAATGATGTTCATAACATCATTCGATTTATACATATAAAGCTATCTTATTCGAAGGTTTAAACTTTTAATCACTAGAACATAGTTTAGTTAATTCTAAACTTGTTCGCAAATAAAAGTTAATCCTTCTAACTTGACTTTTAAAATCAACTAAACACATGTTCTATATCTATATGATATGCTAACTTAATGATTTAAAACCTGGAAACACGAAAAACACCGTAAAATCGGATTTACGCCGTCGTAGTAACACCGCGGGCTGTTTTGGGTTAGTTTATTAAAAACTATGATAAACTTTGATTTAAAAGTTGTTATTTTGGAAAAATGATTTTTATTATGAACATGAAACTATATCCAAAAATTATGGTTAAACTCAAAGTGGAAGTATGTTTTCTAAAATTGTCATCTAGACGTCGTTCTTTCGACTGAAATGACTACCTTTACAAAAACGACTTGTAACTTATTTTTCCGACAATAAACCTATATTTTTTCTGTTTAGATTTATAAAATAGAGTTCAATATGAAACCATAGCAATTTGATTCACTCAAAACGGATTTAAAATGAAGAAGTTATGGGTAAAACAAGATTGGATAATTTTTCTCATTTTAGCTACGTGAAAATTGGTAACAAATCTATTCCAACCATAACTTAATCAACTTGTATTGTATATTATGTAATCTTGAGATACCATAGACACGTATACAATGTTTCGACCTATCATGTCGACACATCTATATATATTTTGGAACAACCATAGACACTCTATATGTGAATGTTTGAGTTAGCTATACAGGGTTGAGGTTGATTCCAAAATATATATAGTTTGAGTTGTGATCAATACTGAGATACGTATACACTGGGTCGTGGATTGATTTAAGATAATATTTATCGATTTATTTCTGTACATCTAACTGTGGACAACTAGTTGTAGGTTACTAACGAGGACAGCTGACTTAATAAACTTAAAACATCAAAATATATTAAAAGTGTTGTAAATATATTTTGAACATACTTTGATATATATGTATATATTGTTATAGGTTCGTGAATCAACCAGTGGCCAAGTCTTACTTCCCGATGAAGTAAAAATCTGTGAAAGTGAGTTATAGTCCCACTTTTAAAATCTAATATTTTTGGGATGAGAATACATGCAGGTTTTATAAATGATTTACATTCTATGGTTGAATTATCGAAATCGAATATGCCCCTTTTTATTAAGTCTGGTAATCTAAGAATTAGGGAACAGACACCTTAATTGACGCGAATCCTAAAGATAGATCTATTGGGCCTAACAAACCCCATCCAAAGTACCGGATGCTTTAGTACTTCGAAATTTATATCATATCCGAAGGGTGTCCCGGAATGATGGGGATATTCTTATATATGCATCTTGTTAATGTCGGTTACCAGGTGTTCACCATATGAATGATTTTTATCTCTATGTATGGGATGTGTATTGAAATATGAAATCTTGTGGTCTATTGTTAAGATTTGATATATATAGGTTAAACCTATAACTCACCAACATATTTGTTGACGTTTAAAGCATGTTTATTCTCAGGTGAATACTAAGAGCTTCCGCTGTTGCATACTAAAATAAGGACAAGATTTGGAGTCCATGTTTGTATGATATTGTGTAAAAACTGCATTCAAGAAACTGATTTCGATGTAACATATTTGTATTGTAAACCATTATGTAATGGTCGTATGTAAACATGATATTTTAGATTATCATTATTTGATAATCTACGTAAAGCTTTTTAAACCTTTATTTATGAAATAAAGGTTATGGTTTGTTTTAAAAATGAATGCAGTCTTTGAAAAACGTCTCATATAGAGGTCAAAACCTCGCAACGAAATCAATTAATATGGAACGTTTTTAATCAATAAGAACGGGACATTTCAGTTGGTATCCGAGCGTTGGTCTTAGAGAACCAGAAAATTTGCATTAGTGTGTCTTATCGAGTTTGTTAGGATGCATTAGTGAGTCTGGACTTCGACCGTGTTTTCTTTAAAAATAATTGCTTAACATTTTTGTTGGAAACTATATATTATTAACATGTATATATTATGTGATATATTAATCTCTTAACATGTTTGATATTGTGTGATAGATGTCTACCTCTAGCACAAATCCCATTGACTCACCTAATAATAACGAAGAGTCGAATATATATTGGACTGATTCACAAGTTCTCGAAGAAGAACCGGAAGAAGAATCAGAACCGGAAGAAGAATCAGAACAGGAAGAGGAGGAACCGGAGGAGGAAATAGAACCGGTGGGGGAAATAATAAAACGGTTAAGTAAAAGAAAATCCTCAACCAACCGACCAAGGTTAATTATGGTCAATGGTGTTTCCGCCAAGGACGCAAAATATTGGGAGGATTACCAATTCTCCGATGAATCGGATTCCGATGAGAATTTCGATGATGTTATAGAAATTAGCCCAACTGAATTTAAAAAGGCAAAAGAAAATAATAAGGGAAAGGGCATAAAAATAGAGAAATCTAATTCCAACCCCGATGAACTTTATATGTATCGTCAACCTCCGAAGCCCTTAAGTTGTAACAATGACCCGGGAACCTCTAAACCACCAGGTTTTTCTAAACCGTTGTGGAAAACGACAGATCGTATTAGGGGAACATCATATATCCCTAGAAACTTGGCAAAACGAACCAAAACCGAAGAAGAAGAAACGAGCGAGTCGGAATAAGATAGTTGTATTCGTGTGGTGTAATATATGTAATATAGTGTGCTTATGCTTTATGATATATGTAAAAATTGCTTGTATTAATAAGTATTTTTTTTATGAATCTAACTCTTGTCTATTTTACAGTATAAAAACACAAAATGGATAGATAACCCAATATTTTAAGAGACCTACCCGGAGACATGATTGATGAAATCTTGTCTAGAGTCGGTCAGAATTCTTCGGCACAACTATTTACGGCGAAATCAGTTTGTAAGACATTCGAAGAACGTTCCAAGAATGTCTTGGTTTATAAGAGTATTTCGTTTGAAAGATGGGGGATATCACATTGGGAAACCCATAAGTTACGATGTGTTTACTTTGACGCATATATTGCGGGGAACCCAAATGCTATTTTACGCAACGGGTTAAGAAATTATTTTGACTCAATGTATCCGAATATAGGACTTCATGATTTAGAAAAAGCGGCTAACATGCAACATAAAGAAGCATGCTATGCTTACGGGTTAGTAATGTTCGCTTCTCACCAAAGTGAGAAAAAGAACATCGGGCTACAACTATTAAACAAAATGTTCCCACAAGTGACGGAGTCGATAATTGGGGTAAGAAATGAGGTTTTTAGGTTATTATGAGACTGTTGGTCATTACATAACCCTCGTCCCTTTGACGACGTTACAACACGCTGTCTTATCAACGACCATAACGGTTATGTTCCACAAGACCAAGGATGGGAAGTAGTCCTAGTAAAACCAGAATGCCTGACTTGTTTCTGGACGTATGAATTACGTGTCTTTATTGCCTTTACTGAACGACTTGTGTACTAGATAGAATTATCTTCACAACTATCTTGTATCAAAGTTATTGTGTGCTATATTTCATGCTTTATGTAAAATAAGCGGTATTGTAAGTTTGTAAAATATTGTATAAAAGTTTGAACGCGAAATATTATTATAATCAGTTTTTCATATAGAATTGTAGTAGTTGAATTGTATATTAGCTACTAAGTATGAACTTAACAGGTAGGTACTACCTGAATTTAAACTTATAAAACGCTAATATGAAGAAAAAGCTTTTATAAATGAGTTCATATTATGCTACAAAATACTATTAACTACTCTTAATATTCTGTATGATTAACTTGTTCCATTTGACTATTTTGAAGGAAATGGCATCGACTGCTCGACACACCGTGAATATGAATGAAGAGGAATTCCGTACTTTTCTATCTTCAAATATAGCCGCAGTACAGGCTGCGCTACATACCAACAATAACCTTGGATCTAGCAGTACAGGAAATCGTGTAGGATGCACCTACAAAGAATTCACTGCCTGCAAACCTTTAGAATTTGATGGAACCGAAGGACCGATCGGATTGAAACGGTGGACCGAGAAGGTCGAATCAGTGTTTGCCATAAGTAAGTGTACTGAAGAGGACAAAGTGAAGTACGCTACGCATACCTTCACAGGTTCTGCGTTAACTTGGTGGAATACCTATCTAGAGCAAGTGGGACAAGATGATGCGTACGCACTACCGTGGTCAGCATTCAAGCACTTGATGAACGAGAAGTACCGTCCCAGAACCGAGGTCAATAAGCTCAAGACAGAACTTAGAGGGTTACGAACCCAAGGATTTGATATTACCACGTACGAAAGACGATTCACAGAATTGTGCCTATTGTGTCCGGGAGCGTTCGAAGATGAGGAAGAGAAGATCGACGCGTTTGTGAAAGGATTACCGGAAAGAATCCAAGAAGATATAAGTTCACACGAGCCCGCCTCCATACAACAGGCATGTAGAATGGCTCACAAACTAGTGAACCAAATTGAGGAAAGAATTAAAGAACAGACGGCTGAAGAGGCCAATGTGAAGCAAGTCAAAATAAAGTGGGAGAAAAACGGTGATAAGAATCACCAATACAACAACAACAGCAATTACAATAATAATCGCAACAATTATCCCAACAATCGCAACATCAATCGCAACTACAACAAACGGCCCAACAATAACAACAACAACAATAACAACAACAACAACAACAACAACAACAACAACAACAACAACAACAACAACAACAACAACAACAACAACAACAACAACAACAACAACAACAGCAACTACAACAATCATCCCAACAACAATAACAACCGCAACAACAACAACAATCAGAAGCAGCTATGCCAAAGGTGTGAAAAGTATCACTCGGGGTTCTGCACCAAATTTTGCAACAAGTGGAAAAGAAATGGTCATAGTGCGGCGAAGTGTGAGGTCTACGGACCAGGGGTTAACAGAACGAAAGGAACAAATGGTGTCGGAACGAGTAATGGCGGAGCAAGTAGTGTCGGAGCAAATTATGCCAATGTAGTTTGTTATAAATGTGGAAAACCGGGCCACATTATTAGAAATTGCCCGAATTAGGAGAACACGAATGGACAAGGTAGCGGAAGAGTTTTCAATATTAAAGCGGCAGAGGCACAGGAAGACTCGGAGCTTGTTACGGGTACGTTTCTTATTGACAATAAATCTGCTTACGTTTTATTTGATTCGGGCGCGGATAGAAGCTATATGAGTAGAGATTTTTGTGCTAAATTAAGTTGTCCATTGACGCCGTTGGATAGTAAATTTTTACTCGAATTAGCAAACGGTAAATTAATTTCAGCAGATAATATATGCCGGAATCGAGAAATTAAACTGGGTAGCGAAATATTTAAGATTGATTTGATACCAGTAGAGTTAGGGAGTTTTGATGTAATAGTTGGCATGGACTGGCTGAAGAAGGTGAAAGCAGAGATCGTATGTTATAAAAATGCAATTTGCATTGTACGAGAAGAAGGAGAACCCTTAATGGTGTACGGAGAAAAGGGCAACATGAAGCTACATCTAATTAGTAATTTGAAGTCACAAAAACTAATAAGAAAAGGTTGCTATGCTGTTCTAGCACACGTCGAGAAAGTACAAACTGAAGAAAAGAGCATCAATGATGTTCCCGTCGCAAAAGAATTTCCCGATGTATTTCCGAAAGAACTACCGGGACTACCTCCACATCGATCTGTTGAATTTCAAATAGATCTTGTACCAGGAGCTGCACCAATAGCTCGTGTTCCTTATAGACTCGCACCCAACGAGATGAAAGAACTGCAAAGCCAACTGCAAGAACTATTAGAACGTGGTTTCATTCGACCAAGCACATCACCATGGGGAGCTCTTGTTTTGTTTGTCAAGAAGAAGGATGGTACATTTAGGTTGTGTATTGACTACAGAGAGTTGAACAAACTTACCATCAAAAACCGTTATCCACTGCCGAGAATTGACGACTTATTTGATCAACTACAAGGCTCGTCGGTTTATTCGAAGATCGATTTACGTTCTGGATATCATCAAATGCGAGTAAAGGAGGATGATATTCCAAAAACTGCTTTTAGGACGCGTTATGGTCATTACGAGTTTTTGGTTATGCCGTTTGGATTGACTAACGCACCAGCTGTGTTCATGGACCTTATGAACCGAGTGTGTGGGCCATATCTTGACAAGTTTGTCATTATTTTCATCGATGACATACATATTTACTCAAAGAATGATCAAGAGCACGAAGAACATTTGAGAAAAGTGCTAGAAGTATTGAGAAAAGAAAAACTGTACGCTAAGTTTTCAAAGTGTGCATTTTGGTTGGAAGAAGTTCAATTCCTCGGTCACATAGTGAACAAAGAAGGTATCCAGGTGGACCCGACAAAGATCGAAACCGTTGAAAAGTGGGAAACCCCAAAAACTCCGAAACATATACGTCAATTTTTAGGATTGGCTGGTTACTACAGAAGATTCATCCAAGATTTCTCCAAAATAGCAAAACCCTTGACTGCATTAATGCATAAAGGGAAGAAATTTGAATGGAAGGATGAACAAGAGAAGGCGTTTCAATTATTGAAGAAAAAGCTAACTACGGCACCTATATTGTCATTGCCTGAAGGGAATGATGATTTAGTGATTTATTGTGACGCATCAAAGCAAGGTCTCGATTGTGTATTAATGCAACGGACGAAGGTGATTGCTTATGCGTCTAGACAATTGAAGATTCACGAGCCAAATTATACGATGCATGATTTGGAATTAGGCGCGGTTGTTTTTGCATTAAATAATTGGAGGCACTACTTATATGGAGTCAAAAGTATTATATATACCGACCACAAAAGTCTTCAACACATATTTAATCAAAAACAACTGAATATGAGGCAGCGTAGGTGGATTGAATTGTTGAATGATTACGACTTTGAGATTCGTTACCACCCGGGGAAGGAAAATGTGGTAGCCGACGCCTTGAGCAGAAAGGACAGAGAACCCATTCGAGTAAAATCTATGAATATAATGATTCACACTAACCTTACTACTCAAATAAAGGAGGCGCAACAAGGAGTTTTAAAAGAGGGAAATTTAAACGATGAAATACCCAAAGGATCAGAGAAGCATCTTAATATTCGGGAAGACGGAACCCGGTATAGGGCTGAAAGAATTTGGGTACCAAAATTTGGAGATATGAGAGAAATGGTACTTAGAGAAGCTCATAAAACCAGATACTCAATACATCCTGGAATAGGGAAGATGTACAAGGATCTTAAGAAACATTTTTGGTGGCCAAGTATGAAAGCCGATATTTCTAAATATGTAGGAGAATGTTTGACGTGTTCTAAGGTCAAAGCTGAACATCAGAAACCATCAGGTCTACTACAACAACCTGAAATCCCGGAATGGAAATGGGAAAACATTACCATGGATTTCATTACTAAATTGCCAAGGACTGCAAGTGGTTATGATACTATTTGGGTAATAGTTGATTGTCTCACCAAGTCAGCACACTTCCTACCAATAAGAGAAGATGACAAGATGGAGAAGTTAGCACGACTGTATTTGAAGGAAGTCGTCTCCAGACATGGAATACCAATCTCAATTATCTCTGATAGGGATGGCAGATTTATTTCAAGATTCTGGCAGACATTACAGCAAGCATTGGGAACTCGTCTAGACATGAGTACTGCCTATCATCCACAAACTGATGGGCAGAGTGAAAAGATGATACAAACGCTTGAAGACATGCTACGAGCTTGTGTTATTGATTTCGGAAACAGTTGGGATCGACATCTACCGTTAGCAGAATTTTCCTACAACAACAGCTACCATTCAAGCATTGAGATGGTGCCGTTTGAAGCACTTTATGGTAGAAAGTGCAGGTCTCCGATTTGTTGGAGTGAAGTGGGGGATAGACAGATTACAGGTCCGGAGATAATACAAGTAACTACCGAGAAAATCATCCAAATTCAACAAAGATTGAAAACCGCCCAGAGTTGACAAAAGAGCTACGCGGACAGTAAAAGAAAAGATATAGAGTTTGAAATTGGAGAAATGGTCATGCTTAAGGTTTCACCTTGGAAAGGCGTTGTTCGATTTGGTAAACGGGGGAAACTAAATCCAAGGTACATTGGACCATTCAAGATTATAGATCATGTCGGACCAGTAGCTTACCAACTAGAGCTACCTCAATAACTCGCGGCTGTACATAACACTTTCCACGTTTCAAATTTGAAGAAATGTTTTGCTAAAGAAGATCTCACTATTCTGTTGGACGAAATCCAAATCAATGAAAAACTTCAATTCATTGAAGAACCCGTCGAAATAATGGATCGTGAGGTTAAGAAACTTAAACAAAACAAGATACCGATTGCAAAGGTTCGATGGAATGCTCGTAGAGGACCCGAGTTCACCTGGGAGTGTGAAGATCAGATGAAGAAGAAATACCCACATTTATTTCCAGAAGATACGTCAACACCTCCAACTGCTTAAAATTTCGGGACGAAATTTATTTAACGGGTAGGTACTGTAGTGACCCGAACTTTTCCATGTTTATATATATATTAAATGAAATTGTTATTTACATGATTAAGTGTTTCCAACATGTTAAGCAATCAAACTTGTTAAGACTTGATTAATTGAAATAGGTTTCATATAGACAATTGACCACCCAAGTTGACCGGTGATTCACGAACGTTAAAACTTGTAAAAACTATACGATGACATATATATGGTTATATATATAGTTAACATGATTTTATTATAAGTATGTATCTCATTAGGTATTTTAACAATGAGTTATATACATAAAAATGAGACTATTAATTTAAGAAACTCGAAAACGATATATATAATGATTATCGTTATAACAACGTCTTACTAGGTACATATGAATCATATTAAGATATTGATACACTTGGTTAATTATGTTAAATGATAAGTAAATATATTATTAAGTGTATTAACAATGAAATACATATGTAAAAATAAGACTACTAACTTAATGATTTCGAAACGAGACATATATGTAACGATTATCGTTGTAACGACATTTAACTGTATATATATCATACTAAGATATATTATATATCATAATATCATGATAATATAACAATTTAACATCTCATTTGTTATAATAAACAATGGGTTAACAACATTCAACAAGATCGTTAACCTAAAGGTTTCAAAACAACATTTACATGTAACGACTAACGATAACTTAACGACTCATTTAAAATGTATATACATGTAGTGTTTTAATATGTATTCATACACTTTTGAAAGACTTCAAGACACTTATCAAAATACTTCTACTTAACAAAAATGCTTACAATTACATCCTCGTTCAGTTTCATCAACAATTCTACTCGTATGCACCCGTATTCGTACTCGTACAATACACAGCTTTTAGATGTATGTACTATTGGTATATACACTCCAATGATCAGCTCTTAGCAGCCCATGTGAGTCACCTAACACATGTGGGAACCATCATTTGGAAACTAGCATGAAATATCTCATAAAATTACAAAAATATGAGTAATCATTCATGACTTATTTACATGAAAACAAAATTACATATCCTTTATATCTAATCCATACACCAACGACCAAAAACACCTACAAACACTTTCATTCTTCAATTTTCTTCATCTAATTGATCTCTCTCAAGTTCTATCTTCAAGTTCTAAGTGTTCTTCATAAATTCCAAAAGTTCTAGTTTCATAAAATCAAGAATACTTCCAAGATTGCAAGTTTACTTCCAAGTTTTCTAAATCCATTCCAAGTAATCATCCAAGATCAAGAAACCTTTGTTACTTAGAGTAGGTTATCTTTCTAATACAAGGTAATAATCATATTCAAACTTTAATTCAATTTCTATAACTATAACAATCTTATTTCGAGTGGAAATCTTACTTGAAATTGTTTTCGTGTCATGATTCTGCTTCAAGAACTTTCAAGCCATCCAAGGATCCTTTGAAGCTAGATTTATTTTTCTCATTTCCAGTAGGTTTATCCAAGGAACTTGAGGTAGTAATGATGTTCATAACATCATTCGATTCATACATATAAAGCTATCTTATTCGAAGGTTTAAACTTGTAATCACTAGAACATAGTTTAGTTAATTCTAAACTTGTTCGCAAATAAAAGTTAATCCTTCTAACTTGACTTTTAAAATCAACTAAACACATGTTCTATATCTATATGATATGCTAACTTAATGATTTAAAACCTGGAAATATGAAAAACACCGTAAAATCGGATTTACGCCGTCGTAGTAACACCGCGAGCTGTTTTGGGTTAGTTAATTAAAAACTATGATAATCTTTGATTTAAAAGTTGTTATTCTGGGAAAATGATTTTTATTATGAACATGAAACTATATCCAAAAATTATGGTTAAACTCAAAGTGGAAGTATGTTTTCTAAAATGGTCATCTAGACGTCGTTCTTTCGACTGAAATGACTACCTTTACAAAAACGACTTGTAACTTATTTTTCTGACTATAAACCTATACTTTTTCTGTTTAGATTCATAAAATAGAGTTCAATATGAAACCATAGCAATTTGATTCACTCAAAACGAATTTAAAATGAAGAAGTTATGGGTAAAACAAGATTGGATAATTTTTCTCATTTTAGCTACGTGAAAATTGGTAACAAATCTATTCCAACCATAACTTAATCAACTTGTATTGTATATTATGTAATCTTGAGATACCATAGACACGTATACAATGTTTCGACCTATCATGTCGACACATCTATATATATTTCGTAACAACCATAGACACTCTATATGTGAATGTTGGAGTTAGCTATACAGGGTTGAGGTTGATTCCAAAATATATATAGTTTGAGTTGTGATCAATACTGAGATACGTATACACTGGGTCGTGGATTGATTCAAGATAATATTTATCGATTTATTTCTGTACATTTAACTGTGGACAACTAGTTGTAGGTTACTAACGAGGACAGCTGACTTAATAAACTTAAAACATCAAAATATATTAAAAGTATTGTAAATATATTTTGAACATACTTTGATATATATGTATATATTGTTATAGGTTCGTGAATCAACCAGTGGCCAAGTCTTACTTCCCGACGAAGTAAAAATCTGTGAAAGTGAGTTATAGTCCCACTTTTAAAATCTAATATTTTTGGGATGAGAATACATGCAGGTTTTATAAATGATTTACAAAATAGACACAAGTACGTGAAACTACATTCTATGGTTGAATTATCAAAATCGAATATGCCCCTTTTTATTAAGTCTGGTAATCTAAGAATTAGGGAACAAACACCCTAATTGACACGAATCCTAAAGATAGATCTGTTGGACCGAACAAACCCATCCAAAGTACCGGATGTTTTAGTACTTCGAAATTTATATCATATCCGAAGGTTGTCCCAGAATGATGGGGATATTCTTATATACGCATCTTGTTAATGTCGGTTACCAGGTGTTCACCATATGAATGATTTTTATCTCTATGTATGGGATGTGTATTGAAATATGAAATCTTGTGGTCTATTGTTACGATTTGATATATATAGGTTAAACCTATAACTCACCAACATTTTTGTTGATGTTTAAAGCATGTTTATTCTCAGGTGAATACTAAGAGCTTCCGCTGTTGCATACTAAAATAAGGACAAGATTTGGAGTCCATGTTTGTATGATATTGTGTAAAAACTGCATTCAAGAAACTGATTTCGATGTAACATATTTGTATTGTAAACCATTATGTAATGGTCGTGTGTAAACAGGATATTTTAGATTATCATTATTTGATAATCTACGTAAAGCTTTTTAAACCTTTATTTATGAAATAAAGGTTATGGTTTGTTTTAAAAATGAATGCAGTCTTTGAAAAACGTCTCATATAGAGGTCAAAACCTCGCAACGAAATCAATTAATATGGAACGTTTTTAATCAATTAGAACGGGACATTTCATCCATTACAAGGTTACAACACTATATGCTGTTTTAAAACAAGTTTGCATTCATGAAAAGATAGCGTTTTACAAAAGATAACGTGCTTCTACGAATAGAAAGGGTTAACATAAGTACGTGACACTAAGGTCATTAGAAAAACCATAGTTCAAATGTAACATAAGTTTGAATGCAAAGTAAAAGTTCCATGATTGAGACATCTCTAAACAATGCAGCGGAAGTCTAACACAGCAGTCTAACAACGAGTCTAATACAGCAGAAGCGACAAACTTCTAAGCACCTGAGAAATAACATGCTTTAAAATGTCAACACGAATGTTGGTGAGCTATAGTTTAATTATAACAATGATGTAATGTAGGCCACGAGATTTAGTATTCAAAACAGTTATGAAAAGTATATGCTTAACCGTGGGCACTTGGTAACTAACTTAACGTAAATATTACCCCCTATAAGTACACTTGGCGAGTGCGTAAGTTTATGAAGTATTAAACACCCGTTAAATGCTAGCGCGACTAGCCCGAGTGGGGATGTCAAACCCTATGGATCCATATCTAAGAATCGCGTTCACCGATTCATAAACCAATAACTAAACGTTACCGAGCTAAGGGTAAAATTTATGCCGTTATATCACCCACACATATATAAAGTTTAAGTACTCGTGCCTAATAAGTAAAACATAAAAAGTGCATGTATTCTCTATCCCAAAAATAGTTGAAGTAAAAAGGGAGCTATAACTCACAGTGATAAATGCGGTAAAAGTCGATACGAGATAAGTAAGCAAGTAAGTCGGTCCGAAAGGTCCTCAACCTAAGTCATAAGTTAATAAGTCAATAAATCTTTCCAAAGGGTTTAAAAGTACGTAAGTTAAGTCTTAAGTGTCATCATCATCATCATCATCGTACGTAAAAAGTAAAGTAAGTTTTCAATCAAGAATAGAGATCGAAACAAAGGCTAACTTCGTTCAGCTGCTACGACCTCTATACAAACTGAAATGACACGCAGTCAGTGGCCAAGGCTCCGTATGTGAGTCCTCTAACCGCTTTCCAATTTTTAGATCCTAACTAGATGTCGTTTGACCGTGGCGACGGTTCAAGCGTGAGTAGATCAGAATTTTCAGCACGTCGTTACAAGGGCGTAGTGACTTTCGGGAGGCTATAAATCCTAAACCGTATATCGGATTTAGGCTAGTCTTAAACGAAAAGTCATCTACTCGAACCGAACTATCTGTAAATCAACTTTTCCAGAAGCCCAGGAGTCTAATCAAACCCTGAGAAACAGCAAACAAATGCTCCGGTAGGTTTCTTGGTGTTTGATGCTCATCACGGTTCTCATCCTTGATGCGTATAAGCCTCAAGTGTACAACTCTTGATGTTTTAGCATCACTTTAACCAAGGATTAACCATCAACACACCAAAGTCAAGACTAAGAAATAAAATACGACTCATGTGAGGGTTTGAGCAAGATGATGAACCAAAGTTACATCAATTTCTTAGTTTCAACACAAGTAAAAGTTCTATTAAGCTATAAACTTTGAATCCAACTAAATAAGCAAGACCTTAAGCTATAGAACTTAGATCTTAGTTAAATATTAAAGACCTTAGACTAAAAAGTCTAGATCTTATGTTCTTGGTGATACCCTAAGTCATAGCACTTAGACTTTCAACTTTTACACAACCATAAGTTATGAAACTTAGATCTTGTAAAGTAAAATGAACACAAATTAATGAACTCATGTTTTAACAAGTTAGATGACCATAAGTTTCATAACTTAGATCAACTTTAGATGAGTGAAAGTTATAAACTAGGAAGCTTAAACTTTCTTGTTCTTGAACATTCAAAGTTAGACTTTGGTTACAAGATTCATGAGATCAAAGTTAACAAGTAAATCTTTGACCAAGGAACATATATAAATCGGATTTCATAAGCATAAATGATAAATTTAAAGTTAAAGATAAACAAGTTCAAGCTTGGATTCTATACATAAAGAGATATCAAGTTACAAGCTTGAATCTTCATAAAATGAACTTTAAAGTTTCAATACTTGAACATAAAAAGGATATTAAGGTAATTGAACCTTAGATCATTACAAGTTTCATGTAGAACCAAAAGCTACTAAGCTTTGATCCTTGTTCTTGCTTCTTTATCATTCAAGTGACTAAAGATTGCAAGATAACATAAGGATTTAAGTTACAAAAACCAAAATCCAAGAATAATGAAAATGATGATGATTTACGGTTTTAGAAGCAAAAAAAGAAGAAGAATTAAAGTTAAAACTTACATGTTCTTCAAGTAATTTAGGGAGAAAAGCTAGAGAGAAAAACTAGAGAATGTGTGTGTGTGTGTTTTAAGAGAATGAAGTGAAGTTTAAAAAAAATGGAATGGTGGTGGTGGTTGTATAGGCTGACGTTTGGGGAGGCAAGCATGGGGGGACCATTTGCTTTGCATGGGTGGTAGTACATGGTGATGTAGGCTAATGTTGGGTGGCATGGGACATAATTTTAAATCTTGTAAGTTGTAGTACACAAGCATGCTTAATACTTGTCTTATGTTCTAATGGGTTTTTGTCTTATGTTTCATGGGCTAACTAGTCCATTAATTAGTCCACTAAATAACTTCATTACTTGAGTAGGTTGGGCCATGAAAGTTCATTAAGGTTAAAGTCCATTAAGGAAACTAGTGTGCATTAGTAAACACTAAGCGTAATTAATAAACCATCAAGCCAAGTAATTGTCATTAATTAATAAAAATTATGTTTACGCAGTCATAATATTCCAATTACGACAAAAGTTTAATGTGTATCAAGTACGTAGCTCGTTTTAAACAATAAGTGACACTAACGGTCGTACATGCATTCAAGGATCATGTTAAGAGATTAAGCACTTAATAACACGTTGTAGATATTAATGAAAGTAATTAACATGATTAATGATCCCAGAATATAATCTAACTCAGTACGCACTAATACGTAGTTTCGTGAAAGTAATAATTATAATTATAAGTCGAAAAAGTCGGGTCGTTACATTACCCACCTGTTAAAGAAAATTTCGTCCCGAAATTTTAAGCTGAGGTAGATGGTGGAGTTGGGAAAAGGTGAGGATACTTCTGCATCATTTGATCCTCTCGTTCCCAAGTAAACTCAGGTCCTCGTTTAGCATTCCAACTGTGACGCCCCGTACTAAATCAACGTGTATGGACCATCAACAACAGGATCATTACAAGGTCAAACACTATATGCGTTTTCAAAACAAGTTTGCATTCATGATAAAAGGTGATGTCATAACTAACGTCAAATGTTTTACAACCAACATTATGCTTCTATGAACGGAAGAAAAGATAATAGTACGTGACCCTTAGGTCGTTACAAATCATTGTTTCAAAAGGTAACATATTTTGAATGCAAATAAAACGTTTCATGCGGTGACAACTCTAACAAGCGCAGTGGGTGTCTACAAGCATGACTAGTACAACAGCGGAAGCAAGCAACCTAAAGCACATGAGAAAAACATTATTAAAAACGTCAACACAAAGGTTAGTGAGCTATAGTTTAAGTATAACAGTAGGTAAGGTAGGCCACGAGATTTTAGTGCTACAAAGAGCGTTTCAAAACAGTATGTAAAGTATATGTTTAACCGTGGGCACTTGGTAACTAACTTAACGTTTATAACCCCCTGAAAGTACACTTGGCTAGTGCGTATGTATACGAAGTATTAAACACCCTTTAAATGCTAGCGCTACTAGCCCGAGTGGGGATGTCAAACCCTATGGATCCATATCTAAGATTCGCGTTCACCAGTTCAAAAACCAATGACTAAACGTTACCGAGATAAAGGGAAAGTTTATGCCATTGTATAACCCACACATATATAAAGTTTAAGTACTCATGCCTAGTATATAAAACGTAAAATGCGAATGTATTCTCAGTTCCCAAAATAGTTAAAGTAAAAAGGGATGCTATAACTCACAGTGGTAAAGTAGTAGTAAAGTTGAGTCGGGAAGTAAGCAAGTATGTAGGTCCGGAAAGTCCTCAACCTAAGTCAAATATTACTAAGTCAGTAAATCGTTCCCAAAGGTTTAAATGTATGTAAATTAGGTCTTAAGGGTCATCATCATTCATCATTAAACAAAAAGTATAAAGTAAGTTTCGTTCTAGAAACGAGTTTAAAACAAAGGCTGATTCGATCAGTCACCACGGAATCTACACCTACTGAAATAAGGTGAGACCAGTGGCCATGGCTCCGTATATAAGTCCTTTAGTTGATGTAAAAATTTCAGAACCAAACTCATCTTCGTTTGACCATGGCGACGGTTTAAGTGCGAGTAGGTCAGAATTTTCAGCATAACGTTAAAAGGACATAGTGACGTTCGGAGGGCCATAGATCTTAAACCGTAGCTCATATTAAGACGAGTCTTAAACGAAAAATTATCTACTCGAACAGAGTTAACTAAAAATCATATTTACAGTAGCCCAGGTATTCTGATCAGTTCCAAAAAACAGTAAACAGTGTGTTCCGGTGGGTTCTTGGTGCTCGATGCTCATCACGGTTCTCATCCTTGATGCATATAGCTTCAAGTATACAACTCGTTGATGTGTTTGCATCATCTTAACCAAGGTTTGACCATCATAATACTTGTGTAAGTCTAAGACATGTAGCACAACTCATTTAAGTGTTGCAAGTAGCTTGATGAACCAAAGTTACATCAAAATCTTAGATCCGACACATACATGAACTATAAAAGTAATATTTGAACTACAAACTTGAAAGTAAACTAACTAATCGAGATCTTAAGTTGAAGAACATAGTTCTTAGTTAGATCTTAAAGATCCAAGACCCAAAAGTCTAGATCTAAAGTTATTAAGTTAAATCCTAAGTAATAACACTTGAATCTTTACTTTAATGAAACCATAAGTTATGAAACTTAGATTTTCAACTTGTAAAGTGTATGTAAGCTTGTAAGCTCTTGTTTACAACAAAATAAGTAGACCATAAGTTATATAAACTTAGATCCAACACAAGTATATAAAGTTATAACTAGAAAGTTATACTTCCATGTTCTTGAACTTATAAAGTTAACTTTAGTTTCAAGAAGTATGAGATCAAGATTAACTAGTAATTCTTGACCAACAACCAAACATCATGAATTTAAAAATGTAAGAAATGAAGAAATAATCTAAAAAAAAAGTAACAAGTTCATGGTTGTTCATACTTTAAAGATTCAAGCCAAGATCTTGATCTTTAAGAAAGTAAACTTTAAGTTTACAAACATGAATTCAAGTATGATTTTACAACATGAACTTTCTTTCTTTAAAACATTAAGTGTTGAACCATAAACTAGTAAGTTTAGGTTCTTGTGTGTTCTTGTAAATACAAGATAATATGAAGAATTAAACTAGAAAGTTTGATTCTTGTAACTAGTAAAGAAACAACAACAACTAGTAGTAATTAAACAACAATAAACAACAAGTAATGATGATGATTGTGTGCTTATGATTTCGGTTTCAAAGAGGAAAAGGAAGAAGAAATAAGGCTTGTAACTTACAAGGTAGAGAGAAAATGGAGAGTGAAATGAAATGCAAGTAAGTGTGTGAGTGAGAAGTGAGGTAAACTAATGAATATGTATCACAAAAAAAGAAGAGGGAACCTCCCCATTTCCCATTAAAACCGACGGCTTCCAAGGCCAAGGGAGGAACGAAATATCCACTAGTTTATTTCATGTATTTGGCTCAAAGTAGTAATAAAGTGTGTTGTTATGGGAAAGTGTTGTAATGGAACAAGTAACTAGTCTTTACATGACACTAACTAACTAGTTAAGTCTTAATGGACTACTTACAACAAAAAGGCTCCTAAATTAATCCATTAAGAGAGTAGGGTGGGCTTCTAAGTCCATTAACATTAATAAAAGCCCAAGTTCAAGTAATTAACAAATAAATCCAACAAAGCCCAAGTAATTAACTAGTAACCTTAGTTAATTAAAAATGATTAATAAAACTTGATCATGAATGTAAATAATATCTGAAATATTATTCGTGAAAAGTTCGTGTGTCACAAAGACGTATCGGGCATTTAAAGTCATGTATTGTAACAAGTAAATGTAATAAAACACATTCGTTAAAACACAAGTATTAATAATAAATATTATTAATTAAACGTTGGAAAAACCAGGGTCGTTACATTACCCACCTGTTAAAGAAAATTTCGTCCCGAAATTTTAAGCTGAGGTAGATGGAGGAGTTGGGAAAAGGTGTGGATACTTCTGCATCATTTGATCCTCTCGCTCCCAGGTAAACTCAGGTCCTCGTTTGGCATTTCATCGTACTTGGACGATCGGAATCTTGTTGCGTTTCAAAGTTTTGACCTCACGGTCCATAATCTCAACAGGTTCCTCCACGAAGTGAAGTTTGTCATCAATCATAAGTTCTTCCAGTGGTATGACAAGTTCGGGTGCGGCAAGACACTTCTTCAAGTTTGACACGTGGTAGGTAGGATGAACTGAGCTCAATTGTGCTGGTAGATCCAAACGGTAAGCAACGGGTCCAATACGTTCCAAGATTTCAAAAGGACCAATGTATCATGGGTTTAACTTTCCACGTTTTCCAAAACAGATCACACCTTTCCAAGGTGCAACCTTCAACATTACACAGTCACCCACGTTGAATTCAAAGTCTTTGCATTTAAGGTCGGCATAACTCTTCTGATGATCACAGGCTGTCTTAAGTCTAGCTTGAATTTGAGCAATCTTCTCCGTTGTTTCATGGACTACCTCGGGTCCGGTGATTTGCTTTTCGCCTACTTCGGCCCAACAAATAGGAGATCGGCACTTGCGGCCATACAATGCTTCAAAAGGTGCGGCATTAATACTCGAGTGATAACTGTTGTTGTACGAGAATTCAGCTAGCGGTAAATGCCTTTCCCAAGCCTTTCCAAAATCAATGACACATGCACGCAACATGTCCTTCAAAGTCTGAATCATTCGTTCTCTCTGACCGTCGGTCTGTGGGTGATAAGCAGTACTCATGTCGAGACGAGTTCCCAAGGCTTCTTGCAAAATACGCCAAAATCTAGAAGCAAAACGGGGATCGCGATCTGAGATGATCGATAAAGGTACACCATGACGAGATACAGCCTCTTTTATGTATAGTTGAGCGAGTCTCTCCATTGTATCAGTTTCCTTCATGGCTAGGAAGTGTGCAGATTTGGTAAGACGGTCAACGATAACCCAAATGGTATTGTATCCGCCCACCGTTTTTGGTAGCTTGGTAATGAAATCCATTGTTATCCTTTTCCATTTCCATTGCAGGATTTCTGGTTGTTGAAGTAATCCAGAGGGCCTCTGATGCTCGGAATTAACTTTCGAGTAAGTCAGACACTTACCAACATAAGTTGCAATGTCCTTCTTAAGATTGGGCCATCAATACTGTTCCTTAAGATCGTGGTACATTTTACCCACTCCAGGGTGAATCGAATATCTCTACTTGTGGGCTTCATCAAGTATAAGATTTCGTAGATCTCCATAACAAGGTACCCAAATTCTTCCGGCATAACATCGGAGTCCAGTCTCCCTAACCTCGAATCGAGAGATAAGAATGTTCAAATGTTCATGAGATATACTCTCCTCCTTGAGAGCCTCATCTTGGGCTACTCGGATCTGGCTGTTGAGATTCAAATGGATGGTGATGTTCAAAGCTCGGACACGAAGAGGTGCCATCCTCTCCTTTCGGCTCAAGGCATCGGCTACAACATTTGTCTTACCAGGATGATAACGAAGTTCACAATCATAGTCGTTCAACATCACGATCCATCGACGCTGTCTCATGTTCAGTTGTTTCTGATCGAATATGTGCTGGAGACTCTTGTGGTCGGTGAAGATAGTACTTTTCGTTCCATATAAATAGTGTCTCAACAATTTGAGCGCAAAGACAACGGCTCCCAGTTCGAGATTGTGAGTAGTGTAGTTCCGCTCGTGAATCTTTAGTTGACAAGAAGCATAGGCAATAACCTTTGATCTTTGCATCAGTACACAACCAAAACCACTTTTTGAAGCATCGCAATAAACGACAAAATCGTCACTGCCTTTAGGAAGAGATAAGATTGGTGCGGTGGTCAACTTCTTCTTCAAGGTTTGAAATGCTGATTCGTGTGCGGGTTCCCAAATGAACTTCTTCCCTTTGTGAGTCAACGCGGTCAAAGGACGCGCAATTAGAGAGAAACTTTCAATAAATCTTCGGTAGTAACCGGTGAGACCTAGAAATTGGCGAATGTGAGTCGGAGTAGTGGGGGTTTCCCACTTGCTGATAGCTTCAATCTTGGCGGGATCAACTTTGATACCCTAGTCGCTCACAACATGACCCAGAAATTGGACTTCCTTCAACCAAAATTCACACTTGGAGAATTTCGCATAAAGTTGTTCTTGCCTCAAAAGTTCGAGCACTAGTCGGAGGTGTTGCTCATGTTCTTCTTTGCTCTTAGAGTAGATGAGGATATCATCTATGAAGACGATAACAAACTTATCCAAGTACAGCTTGCAAACACGATTCATGAGGTCCATAAATACGGCAGATGCGTTGGTTAATCCGAATGGCATTACGAGAAACTCATAATGACCATAACGAGTTCTGAACGCAGTTTTCATCACATCGCTTTCTTTCACCCTCAACTGGTGATAACCGGATCGCAAATCGATCTTGGAGTAAACGCTCGATCCTTGTAGTTGATCAAAAGATCATCAATGCGGGGAAGAGGATACCGATTCTTGATATTCAATTTGTTGAGTTCACAGTAGTCGATACACATACGGAAGGATCCATCCTTCTTCTTCACAAATAAAACAGGTGCACCCTAAGGCGAGAAACTGGGTTGGATGAATCCACGGTCTAGCAGTTCTTGTAATTGGCTCTGCAACTCCTGCATTTTGGAAGGTGCGAGTCGATAAGGTGCGCGAGCTACAGGTGTAGCTCCTGGCACTAAGTCAATCTGAAACTCTACTGCTCTTGGTGGCGGAAATCTAGGCAATTCCTCCGGAAAGACATTGGAAAATTCGTTCACAATTCGAACATCGTCTACACTCTTCACCTCAGTTTCTAACGTCTTCACATGTGCTACGACAGCAAGACATCCATTCTTCATGATCTTTTGTGCTTTCACGCAACTAATGAGGTTCAGCTTCGAGGTGCATCTCTCTCCGTAAATGATCAGTGGCTCACCATCTCCTTGTGGTATACGAAGAGCTTTATCTCCACAGATAATGTCAGCCCTTATCTTGGTCAACCAGTCCATACCTATAATAACATCAAAGCTTCCCAACTTAATGGGTATCAAGTCAATCTCGAAATCCACACCAGCTATGTTGATAATAGCTCCTCGACTAATATGGTTAACTTTCTAAACTTTTCCATTGGCTACCTCTACAAGTATACTCTCCTTTAAAGGTACTAACGACCAATTTATCTTCTCGAAAAAGTGTCTACATACATAACTTCTATCGGCACCAGTATCAAATAGGACAGAAGCTAATAGATTGTTGATAGTGAATATACCTGTCACCAAGTCGGGGTTCTCACGATCATCCCTTGCATTTACATTGAAAGCTCTGACACGTGGTGGTCCGTCGTCCTTTCTTTTGTTGAGGCATGCATTTCTGAAATGGCCCGTCTGTCCGCATTCGTAGCACTTTTTCAGTCCATTGGGGTTCTCCTTCACATTCAGGGTGGTAACCTTGCAGTCCTTACCGATATGTCCAGTCCGTTGGCACTTTTCACAAAAAATGTTATAATACCCGGTATGGTGCTTGTAGCACCTCTTGCACTGTGGTAGGGTACCTTTGTAGTTGGGGTTTGAGTTGGTGTTCAGATTGGGATTCCCACCGTTGTTGTTTCCTTTGAAACCCTCATGTCGCTTCGCCGAGTTTTGTTCATAGGCTCTACCCTTTTTGTTATCCCACTTACGCTTTTCACTACTACCCGCTTCGGACTTAGACTTCTCCGGTTCATCGATGATGATTTAGTTCATTAAGGTATGCGCCATGCGAATTGCTTCCGGGACATTGGGTGGCTTAGACGAGGTGACATTTCCCTTAATGAACTTAGGAAGTCCCCACAAGTACCTTTCCATACGCTTAAACTCCAGGGTAACCATGGTAGGACACATCAGGGCTAGTTCCAAATACCTACGATTATAACCATCGAGATCGTTCCCCACAATCTTCAAATGCATAAACTCAATCTCCATCTTCTGGATCTCTGTCCTAGGCAATATTATTCAATCATGGCCCCCTTGAAATCTTCCCACGACGTAGCATACGCCTCGTCAATACCCTTGGCTTGAGCCATTGTGTGCCACCAAGTGAGGGCGCCATCCGCCAGTGTACAAGAGGCATATTTTGACTTATTTGCCTCTGAGCAGTTGCTAACTCGGAATACAGATTCTAGTTTTTCAAACCACCTAGTGAGACCAACTGGCCCCTCAGTTCCACTAAAGTTGTGGGGCTTGTAGCTTTGAAACTCTTTGTACGTGCACCCATTACGAATGGGCTGAATAATCGGTGGCAGCGGGGCTTGGAGTTTCATTTTCACAATGGCTGCGGCTACCCTTTCGGCAATCATTTCCTCGATTTGGGCTGTGGTCGGTGTTGATCTTCCGTTGGCCATGATGTTCTAAACAAAAATTTTGACTCAAGTCAAAATCCAGTATTCAAATAGTAATAATACAGTATATGGTAACCAACATGGAATTAACACATCACATATTTATTAAGTAATGTAACCAGGTACAAATACCACAGAATCATACAGTAACGTAAATAGAACACCGTGCAAGAATTAAATAATGTAAAGTTCCATTCATTAATAATAATAAGTTGCATACATTCGCATAGGTTCGTACAATACATAAGTGAAACATGAAACTACAACTAGATTACATAATGAAATCTACTACAAAAGCCCTACGGTGATGGTGGGTGTAAGATGTCCAATACGTGGAATATCTGGTCCTCGAGCTCAGTTACCCGAGTACGGAGGATCTCCACCTCCCTCATCAGTTCCTCGACAGAGGGAGATGGTGGGGAAGGCGGTGCAGTCAGCACGGGTGGTGCTGGTGGAGCTGGTGGTGCAGACGGCCCGGCTCCAGAAGTAGAGGCTGCGAAACGGTAACGCTTACGGATGAAGGGATTAGCAGGATACAGCACAAGCCACTTACGGGCGGTAACCCTACGACGCCGACCATATGCGTCAGTGAATGCTCGACCTCCATTAATCCCTGGAATGACGATACCATCGAAACGGTACCGTTTCTGCGGCGGGGTGGAGGGTGGTTGTACAGGTGCATCATCAGGGTCCTCATCAGAATTATCGTCACTGGAGTTGTCTGAGGAGGTGTCGTCAGATAAAGAGTCAGCGGAGGATGGGTCGTCCGAATCATGTGGAGGTGGATGCACGAGTGGCTGTACTGGCTCTCCTCGGGCGGCCATCATATGTCGGTATCTGGCGGGTCCGATCGGCACGAGATGTCCATCTGGAGCACGTCGGCACCAATGGTTATGCTCATTACGGACTGGACCTTCCTCAAGATCCGCGGGAATCACAGCACCACCGGGATGGTGCTGTGGCTCCGAGGGTCCGGGGGCAAGTGGAGCTGGAATCTCCTGGAGGTCCTCGGCTCCGTTAGAGGTAACCACTGAGGCAGGTGTATGACTACTGGCACCAGAGGATGAAGCGCCAGGGTCACTGGTGGGTGTCGACGACCGCATCTGGGAATCGGCAACAACGGTCGGTGAAGTGGCGGAAGAGCCTGAGTCACTGTCCAAAATGATGACAGGTGGAATATCTGACATCTGAACAAGGAAAAATAAATTTTCCATGTCAGTAAGTCATAAAGCAAGCAGGTATTAGGCCAAGTAACTACAACAGTCTAAATCATGTATAACAGTAAATAGCATGGCAATAACGGCAAGTATCATGCAATCAAAAACAGATAATAGCATGCAGTAGTGAAGTCATGTAGTAGCATACGGCATATAGCAGTAAAGTAAGCAGCAGCATGCAGCAAATTCCGCAGAAACAAGTAAACTAGCAAGTTGTAGATTAGTCCTATTAGTAAATCCTACTCAGGTCGGTCCAGACTCACTAATGCATCCTAATTCCCTACAACCAATGCTCTGATACCAAATGTGATGCCTCGTACTAAATCAACATGTACGGACCATCAACAACAGGATCATTACAAGGTCAAACACTATATGCGTTTTCAAAACAAGTTTGCATTCATGATAAAAGGTGACGTCATAAATAACGTCAAATGTTTTATAAACAACAGTATGCTTCTATGAACGGA
Source organism: Rutidosis leptorrhynchoides (assembly GCF_046630445.1). NCBI lineage: Eukaryota > Viridiplantae > Streptophyta > Magnoliopsida > Asterales > Asteraceae > Rutidosis > Rutidosis leptorrhynchoides. The sequence continues at coordinate 322,191,237 of NC_092335.1, read as the reverse complement.
AGCAAAGATAATAGTACGTGACCCTTAGGTCATTACAAATCATTGTTTCAAAAGGTAACATAGTTTGAATGCAAATAAAACGTTTAATGCGGTGACAACTCTAACAAGCGCAGCGAGTGTCTACAAGTATGACTAGTACAACAGCGGAAGCAAGCAACCTTAAGCACCTGAGAAAAACATGCTTAAAAATGTTAACACAAAGGTTGGTGAGCTATAGTTTAAGTATAACAGTAGGTAAGGTAGGCCACGAGATTTCAGTGCTACAAAGAGCGTTTCAAAACAGTATGTAAAGTATATGTTTAACCGTGGGCACTTGGTAACTAACTTAATGTTTATAACCCCCTGAAAGTACACTTGGCGAGTGCGTATGTATACAAAGTATTAAATACCCGTTAAATGCTAGCGCTACTAGCCCGAGTGGGGATGTCAAACCCTATGGATCCATATCTAAGATTCGCATTCACCGGTTCAAAAACCAATGACTAAACGTTTCCGAGATAAAGGGAAAGTATGCCGTTGTATAACCCACACATATATAAAGTTTAAGTACTCGTGCCTAGTATGTAAAATGTAAAATGCGCATGTATTCTCAGTTCCCAAAATAGTTAAAGTAAAAAGGGATGCTATAACTCACAATGGTAAAGTAGTAGTAAAGTTGAGTCGGGAAGTAAGCAAGTATGTAGGTCCGGAAAGTCCTCAACCTAAGTCAAATATTACTAAGTCAGTAAATCGTTCCCAAAGGTTTAAATGTATGTAAATTAGGTCTTAAGGGTCATCATCATTCATCATTAAACAAAAAGTATAAAGTAAGTTTCGTTCTAGAAAGGAGTTTAAAACAAAGGCTGACTTCGATCAGTCACCACGGCCTCTACACCTACTGAAATAAGGTGAGACTAGTAGCCATAACTCCGTATATAAGTCCTTTAGTTTCTGTAAAAATTCCAGAACCAAACTCGTCTTCGTTTGACCGTGGCGACGGTTTAAGTGCGAGTAGGTCAGAATTTTCAGCATAACGTTAAAAGGACATAGTGACATTCGGAGGGCCATAGATCCTAAACTGTAGCATGGATTAAGACGAGTCTTAAACAAAAAATTATCTACTCGAACAGAGCTAACGGAAAATCAACTTTACAGTAGCCCAGGTATTCTGATCAGTTCCAGAAAACAGTAAAGAGTGTGTTCCGATGGGTTCTTGGTGCTCGATGCTCATCACGGTTCTCATCCTTGATGCATATAGCTTCAAGTGTACAACTCGTTGATGTGTTTGTATCATCTTAACTAAGGTTTGACCATCATAAAACTTGTGTAAGTCTAAGACATGTAGCACAACTCATTTAAGTGTTGCAAGTAGCTTGATGAACCAAAGTTACATTAAAATCTTAGATCCGACACATACATGAACTATAAAAGTAATATTTGAACTACAAACTTGAAAGTAAACTAACTAATCGAGATCTTAAGTTGAAGAACATAGTTATTAGTTAGATCTTGAATATCCAAGACCCAAAAGTCTAGATCTAAAGTTATTAAGTTAAATCCTAAGTAATAACACTTGAATCTTTACTTTAATGAAACCATAAGTTATGAAACTTAGATTTTCAACTTGTAAAGTGTATGTAAGCTTGTAAGCTCTTGTTTACAACAAAATAAGTAGACCATAAGTTATATAAACTTAGATCCAACACAAGTATATGAAGTTATAACTAGAAAGTTATACTTCCATGTTCTTGAACTTATAAAGTTAACTTTAGTTTCAAGAAGTATGAGATCAAGATTAACTAGTAATTCTTGACCAATAACCAAACATCACGAATTTAAAAATGTAAGAAATGAAGAAATAATCTAAATAAATAAGTAAAAAGTTCATGGTTGTTCATACTTTAAAGATTCAAGCCAAGATCTTGATCTTTAAGAAAGTAAACTTTAAGTTTACAAACATGAATTCAAGTATGATTTTACAATATGAACTTTCTTTCTTTAAAACATTAAGTGTTGAACCATAAACTAGTAAGTTTAGGTTCTTGTGTGTTCTTGTAAATACAAGATAATATGAAGAATTAAACTAGAAAGTTTGATTCTTGTAACTAGTAAAGAAACAACAACAACTAGTAGTAATTAAACAACAATAAACAACAAGTAATGATGATGATTGTGTGCTTATGATTTCGGTTTCAAAGAGGAGAAGGAAGAAGAAATAAGGCTTGTAACTTACAAGGTAGAGAGAAAATGGAGAGTGAAATGAAATGCAAGTAAGTGTGTGAGTGAGAAGTGAGATAAACTAATGAATATGTATCACAAAAAAAGAAGAGGGAACCTCCCCATTTCCCATTAAAACCGACGGCTTCCAAGGCCAAGGGAGGAAGGAAATATCCACTAGTTTATTTCATGTATTTGGCTCAAAGTAGTAATAAAGTGTGTTGTTATGGGAAAGTGTTGTAATGGAACAAGTAACTAGTCTTCACATGACACTAACTAACTAGTTAAGTCTTAATGGACTACTTACAACAAAAAGGCTCCTAAATTAATCCATTAAGAGAGTAGGGTGGGCTTCTAAGTCCATTAACATTAATAAAAGCCCAAGTTCAAGTAATTAACAAATAAATCCAACAAAGCCCAAGTAAGTAACTAGTAACCTTAGTTAATTAAAAATGATTAATAAAACTTAATCATGAATGTAAATTGAAGGTATTTCGTATGCCCGAGAGACATATTAAATTAATGTGGCTAATGTGTTATGATCCAAGTCGGGTCATACACAATAACAAGCTTACCGACACCTTACTTGTATTTGATCTTAACGATTGGGTCGTTAAATGAATACGCGACACTTGGACTTTAGAAAATCGGTTTTCTAAAATATTATTACTTGAGATGAATTATTTGGATAATTTATATAATAAGGATTTAATTATTTATAAGATTAAATAATTATATTGTGATACATTTTATAAAAGAGTTTATAAAATATAAGCAACATGTGCATGGTATTATTTGAAGCAAGTTTTATAAAATTTGAATGTTACAATTTTATAAAAATCCCTCTTGGGGGACGGTTTTGTATGGACCAAGGAGTCCACCCCATGCCTATTGTTGCTTCCAATAGGACACAATTCCTTATGGTCTTGATGCTAGTAAAAGAGAATAAGAGATAGGCATTAAACTATCAAGTAATATAAAAATAAAACTTCTCTCCTTTCTGGTAAAGCTGGCCGAGACATTTTAATAGAAAAGAGGGAGTTTTTGAGTTATTTTATAAGCTCAATACTAGTGTAATAAAATCCTAACCAAAGTATAAGGTGTTGGTGATAAGTTTGGGGTATAATCTCTTGAGGTTTCATACTTTTGAAGCTTGATTCATCATCAGCTCTTGGGAGCTGCTGCTGGCCGAATTTATTACAAAGGAACAAGTGGGTTTCAAGGTTAGATAACTAGCTCATTGAGGTTCTAAGGACTATTCATATCAAGGGTGTGTTGGTGCATTGTTTCATCATCCTCTAGTTCTTCAAACTCGCCTCAATTAACTTGAGGAGGTACTCTTCTTCCTCTTTATATTAATGTATATGTAACTATTTATCTATGACTTGATATTAATATGGGATTTACAAAATGGCTTAACAAATGTACTTGTTATCTAAATGCTTCCGCTTGCTTTAACTACATTAAAATTGGTTTTAATGATTGAGTTAATTACATGGTCACATTGTTTTATACTTATAAAATCCCATCAATGGTATCTAGAGCTGAGGTCTATGGATTATGCTTCGTATATTGTCTTTAAACCCACTATATTTGCATTCCAAGTACATGCATGAAAATGGAATGCAAAAATTTTCGGGTTTGGGAGGGTTGTTAAAGTTGGCCGATTTTTATGGGGTTCCAAAAGGGTTTGGAACTTGCAAATTGGTCATATTTGGTTGTATGTTGTTGTTCACAATCTAGCCAAGACCTTGTGTTTGAATGGATATTTGTTTGGTTGATTTATTATTTTGATATGGTTGTAATATTCATTCATTTTGGTTTGTAATATTATTCATTTAGTCATGTAATTTATTTTATATTTGACATGTAAAATAGATTAGGTTGTAATTTCATTTTTTAGACAAAATGTATTAGGATATATTTTGTAAAATAATGAAGATAATGAAGACTTGAAGAACACAAGGAAGGATACAAGATTAAGTGGGAGATTTTGAAATCTCCTACTTTGCGTTATAACCCCTTTACCGGTGGCATTTGTTTTCGGCTAAACAAATGCCTACTAAAATGGCTTGATTGTGAACATATTGTTTTGCATGCTGATAATGCTAAAAATGAACATATATTTCATAGCATTATCCCTCAAGAAAGACAAGCTTTTAGTTGCAATTGTTCTACTTACAAGTGATATTCGTTTAAATAATAAAAGGTGAAGACAAAGGACAGATTCGACAAATTGAAGACGCAAACGACCAAAAAGCTCAAAAGTACAAAGTACAATCAAAGAGGTTCCAATTATTGATAAGAAACGTCTCAAAATTACAAGAGTACAAGACGCGAAACGCAAAGTACAAGATATTAAATTATACGCAAGGACGTTCGAAAATCTGGAACCGGGACCAGAGTCAACTCTCAACGCTCGACGCAATGGACTAAAAATTACAAGTCAACTATGCACATAAATATAATATAATATTTAAATAATTCTTATAATTATTTATATATTATATTTATTTAATTAAAACGTCGACAAACAAGAAAACAAGGAACTTTGAGCTGTCACCGACGGCCATGCGATCGCATGGCCTGGAGGAAGAAATCCCATGCGATCGCAAGGCTAACTTTTCCAGCCCACATGCCTATAAAAATCGCGTTTTTGGTAAACATCAAACACATCTTTTTCTCTTCATTCATCAACGGATATATATATATATATATATATATATATATATATATATATATATATAATACTTTTAATTTTAATTTTAATTTCTAATAATAAGGGTATGTTAGCGAATGTTGTAAGGGTGTAAGTCGAAATTCTGTCCGTGTAACGCTACGCTATTTTTAATCATTGTAAGTTATGTTCAACCTTTTTAATTTAATGTCTCGTAGCTAAGTTATTATTATGCTTATTTAATACCGAAGTAATCATGATGTTGGGCTAAAAATATTAAAATTGGGTAATTGGGCTTTGCACCATAATTGGGGTTTGGACAAAAGAAACGACACTTGTGGAAATTAGACTATGGGCTATTAATGGGCTTTATACTTGTTTAACTAAATGATAGTTTGTTAATTTTAATATAAAGATTTACAATTGGACGTCCCTATAAATAACCATATACACTCGATCGGACACGATGGGCGGGATATTTATATGTACGAATAATCGTTCATTTAACCGGACACGGGAATGGATTAATAGTCACTAGAATTATTAAAACAGTGGTGAAATTATATACAAGGACACTTGGCGTAATTGATAACAAAGTATTAAAACCTTGGGTTACACGCAGTCGATATCCTGGTGTAATTATTAAACAAAGTATTAAGACCTTGTTACAGTTTAAGTCCCCAATTAGTTGGAATATTTGACTTCGGGTATAAGGATAATTTGACGAGGATACTCGCACTTTATATTTATGACTGAGGGACTGTTATGGACAAAAACCAGACGGACAAATTGAATAATCCAGGACAAAGAACAATTAACCCATGGACATAAAACTAAATCAACGCGTCAAACATCATGATTACAGAAGTTTAAATAAGCATAATTCCTTTATTTTCATATTTAATTGCACTTCTAATTATCGCACTTTTATTTATTATCATCGTATTTAATTGCACTTTTAATTTTCGTAATCTTTAATTATCGTAATTTTATTTTATCGCACCTTTATTATTCGCAATTTCATTATCGTTATTTACTTTACGCTTTAAATTAAGTCTTTTATTTATTTAATATTTTACATTAGGTTTTAACTGCGACTAAAGTTTTAAAAATTGACAAACCGGTCATTAAACGGTAAAAACTCCTTTTTATAATAATAATATTACTTATATATATATATTTATTTTTATTTAAACTAATATAGCGTTAAGCTTTGTTTAAAAGATTTCCCTGTGGAACGAACCGGACTTACTAAAAACTACACTACTGTACGATTAGGTACACTGCCTATAAGTGTTGTAGCAAGGTTTAAGTATATCCATTCTATAAATAAATAAATATCTTGTGTAAAATTGTATCGTATTTAATAGTTTTTCCTAGTAAAATATAAGCTATTTCATATACACCTCGCATAACATCAAGTATTTTTGGCGCCGCTGCCGGGGAACAACACTTAACGCCGAAGCGAGACGCTATTAAAAAAAATTATTTTTTACATTATTTTTGTAAAAATATATTTACATAAGTTTTAAATATCAAATATTTAAAAACATAAAAAAATATATATCTTTAAGTCTTTAAAAAAAAAACAGAAGTTGTCGAATTTTTCGACCTGATCTGATCTGAACCTCAGGTATCCGCACTCGCGAAACTTTATGCCAGCTGGGATCCGCACTCGCGGTACTTTCTGACAGGTCAAACCTCAGACTGTAATTAATGCTAGTTTAGGGTTAATTTTATTATTATTAATATTAATTAGGGTTTTAATTAAATTAATATTTAGTTTAAGTTTTTACTTTATTTGTATTATTAAGTTATAATTAGTTTTATTAAATATATAAACTAATACTTTTATAAAATAAATAATATAAAAATAATATTTTTATAAAAATTGTACATTTTACAACTTTAAGTATATATTTTTTTTTTAGTATATTTTTTACTCCTTTTTATTTGTTTTAGTGTAATTTTTGTATTTTTCGCTTATATTTAATTTTAAGTTATAGTTTTTGCCATAGTTATTTTTACTTCTAGATTTTTAGGCTTTGCCGTAAAATCCCTTAAGTGCTTTTTCTTTAGACTAAAATTTAGGTGCTCTAGAATTTTGCGACGCCTTTTTAAGTTTTAGTTCCCTTTTTAAGATATTGTCATTTGGGATATAGTATTTCTTTTAAGCTTTAATATTTTTAGACGCAACTTTTAATTTTTAGTTTTTAGTGCCTTTTTAAGTTTAGACGCGCTATTTTCTTATTTTTATTTTTCGACGCCTATTATTTTTCGATCTTTTTATTTTTCGACGTTTTTCGACGCGTTCTTTTTCTTTCTTATTTCTCGTCAACCTAGTTTTTAGGACATAGAATTTTTCTCTATTTCTTATCTAAAATTCCTTTAAATTACGAAAAATTATTTTAAGTGGTTAAATTGATAGACATCAAAATTTTCTTGTTCGTAGTAATAGTTGGATTTGTACGTGGACCGGGTTATTGGAGCCAAACAGTACTCAATTATATTGAGACCAAACGAATCCTGCCCCTCTGCTGCATCTTTTGGCTATTCGAAACGTGGTCAAAATCAGAAAAGTCTATTAATTGGATAACTTATATAATTTTTCTTTCTTTTTAAAAACTAATAAGATATTCAGTGAATGCACCGAGCAAAACGTTCACCACCTTTTGTATGTTCACCACCTGTAACTCGATCAAGACATCTAGCATATATTGTCGCCGTTGATTTTTCTTTAGAATCGTCATCCAGTCGACCAAGTACTCCAATTCAAATATCTGATAATCCATTTTTTGAACCCGACCTCACAATTGAGAATCCGGAGAATATTCAGGGACAATTCATAGATCCTGAACCATTAATCTTTCCTCCGGAACCACCAATCATTCAAACAGAGATTGTTGAGGAACGAACCATTAAATCAGAATCCTCTAGTGATTCAGATTCAGCAAATTCAATCATGGAAAATCTGGAACCTTTAAGTATGGAAGACCGAATGCGAGCTAAACGCACTGGCCAAGGTCACGCAATTACTCATCCAGACATTAATGCGCCAGATTATGAAATCAAAGGACAAATTCTACACATTGTAACTAATCAATGCCAATTTAGTGGTGCGCCGAAGGAAGATCCAAATGAACATCTTTGTACATTTAATAGGATCTGCACTCTATTTAAAATAAGAGAAGTTGAAGATGAACAGATATATCTCATGTTATTTCCCTGGACTTTAAAGGGAGAAGCCAAATATTGGTTAGAATCGTTACCTGAAGGGGCGATTGATACATGGGACGTTTTAGTTGAAAAATTTCTTAAACAATTCTTTCCGGCATCTAAAGCCGTAACACTTCAAGGAGAAATTGTTACGTTCACACAGAAGCCAAATGAAACTCTATATGAGGCATGGACAAGATTTGGAAAGTTATTAAGAGGATGTCCGCAACATGGTTTAGACACTTGTCAAATAGTACAAATATTCTACCAAGGATGCGACATCACTACAAGGAAAGACATAGACATAGCAGCTGGTGGTTCTATTATGAAGAAAACAGAAACTGATGCTTACAAAATTATTGATAACACTGCTTCCCACTCACATGAGTGGCACCAAGAAAAAGATATCGTTAGATCATCTAAAGTAGCTAGAGCCGATTCTAGCCATGACTTAGATTCCATTTCTGCAAAGATAAATGCTGTCGAGAGATGAATAGAAAAGATGACTAAGGATATTCACTCAATACGAATTAGTTGTGAGCAGTGTGGAGGACCACATTTGACAAAAGATTGTCTCAGTATTGAACTAACAATGGAACAAAGAGAGAATATTTCATATCTAAACCAAAGACCTGGAAATAATTATCAGAATAATTATCAACCGCCAAGACCAATTTACAATCAAAACCAGAATTATAATCGAAATGTTCCATACAACAACCAACAAGGTCCGAGTAATCAACAAGTATCCAATAATACTTACAATCAGCAAAGACCTAATTTTCAAAACAAACCACCACAAACCGATGATAAAAAGCCGAATTTAGAAGATATGATGACAAAGCTAGTTGAATATCAAACACAGTTTTTCACATCTCAGAAACAAACCAATGAACAAAATGCTCAAGCATTTAGAAATCAACAAGCTTCTATTCAAAATTTAGAACAAGTAGTAAGTAACCTAGCAAGGTTGATAGGTGAAAGAAAACCGGGAAGTCTACCTAGTGATACAAATGCTAACCCCCGGAATAAAACAGCTAAAGCCATTACCACAAGAAGTGGTATTACACTTAAACCACCTGAAATACCTGTAATTTCTGAGGAAGCTATTCATACTCCACAAGAACCACAACCTGATCAAGATAAGGAAAAAGAACCGGTAGTTGAAAAGGTTAATGAAGATAACACAGTTAAAGCTAAACCTTATGTTAAACCATACCAACCACCACTTCCTTACCCGAGTAAAATGAAAAAAGAGAGACTTGAAGCCGAGCAATCCAAATTCTTGGATATGTTTAAACAGATAAATGTAAATCTTCCTTTTTTTGATGTAATTTCAGGAATGCCTAGATAGGCTAAATTTCTGAAAGATCTAATCACGAATAGAAAGAAAATGGAAGAACTCTCGGCTGTTACTATGAATGCTAATTGTTCTGCAGTGCTGTTGAATAAGATACCAGAAAAATTATCAGATCCAGGAAGTTTCACAATTCCATGTTTTCTGGGAAGTCTTAGTTCAATAGAAGCATTGGCAGACTTAGATGCTAGTATAAATTTAATGCCGTATTCACTATACGCTAAACTAGACCTTGGAGAATTGAAACCAACACGAATAAGCATACAACTAGCCGATAGATCAGTAAAATATCCTAGAGGGATAATGGAGAACATGCTAGTTAAAGTTGGTACTTTAGTATTTCCAGTAGATTTTGTTAACTTGGACATGGAAGAAGATTCTCGAGTACCTCTCATATTAGGAAGACCATTCTTAAACACGGCTAAAGCAATAATAGACGTGTTTGGTAAGAAACTGACCCTAAGTATAGAGGACGAGAGTGTTACCTTTTCAGTTGATAGAGCAATGCAACAACCGCAATCTGCAGTTGATACATGTTATTATATTCAAACTATAGAATCACATGCAGAATTGTTAGAAGAATTTCTAGAATTACAAGGAACAGGAGAATGTTCTTTAGGAGAAGAAACTGAACCAATTGATGAAACTGAAATGTTAGCTACACTTATGGCTAATGGATATGAACCAACAACAGAAGAAATTCAAATGCTAAAAGAAGAAGACAGATACCGATATAAATCATCGATAGAAGAACCACCGACATTAGAGTTAAAGCCACTTCCAAACCATTTGGAATACGCTTATTTACATGGTGAATCTGAATTACCTGTAATAATATCATCTTCTCTTACTGAAAATGAAAAATCTCAACTTATTTCTGTGTTAAAAGCTCATAAACCAGCCATTGCATGGAAGATTCATGATATTAAAGGAATAAGTCCTTCGTATTGCACACATAAAATCCTTATGGAAGAAGGTCATAAAACGTATGTGCAACACCAACGAAGACTAAATCCTAATATGCAAGATGTTGTTAAGAAAGAAATTATTAAACTGCTTGATGCAGGTTTAATTTATCCAATTTCTGATAGTCCATGGGTAAGCCCAGTTCAATGCGTGCCTAAGAAGGGTGGCATGACTGTCATTACAAATGAGAAAAATGAGTTTATTCCTACTAGGACTGTAACAGGATGGCGTGTATGTATTGATTATAGAAAATTAAATGACGCCACCAGAAAAGATCACTTTCCCTTACCTTTCATTGATCAAATGTTGGAAAGATTAGCCGAAAACAGTTACTATTGTTTTCTTGATGGTTTTTCCGGATATTTTCAAATTCCAATAGCACCCGAGGACCAAGAGAAAACCACATTCACGTGCCCTTATGGTACTTTTGCTTACAAACGCATGCCATTTGGACTTTGCAACGCCCCTGCAACCTTTCAAAGGTGCATGATGGCGATTTTTCACGACATGATAGAAGAATGCATGGAAGTTTTCATGGATAACTTTTCAGTCTTCGGTAATACTTTTGAATCATGTCTAGTTAATCTTGAACGAATGCTTATTAGATGTGAACAATCAAATCTAGTTCTTAATTGGAAAAATGCCATTTCATGGTTAAAGAAGGCATCGTTCTTGGACATAAAATTTCAAAGGAAGGAATTGAAGTCGATAGAGCTAAAGTAGATGTAATTGCTAAACTTCCACATCCCACCAATGTTAAAGGAGTTAGGAGTTTTCTAGGGCATGCCGGTTTTTACCGACGTTGCATAAAAGATTTTTATAAAATTGACACTCTTATGAATAAACTCCTAGAAAAGGATCAAATCTTTTAATATACTTAAAGAAAAACTCACTAATGCGCCAATCATGATAACTCCAAATTGGAACCTACCATTTGAACTAATGTGCGATGCAAGTGATTTTGCAATGGGAGCCGTTTTAGGACAAAGGATTGAAAAACGATTTCAACCTATATATTATGCTAGTAAGACGTTACAAGGAGCACAAACAAATTACACAACTACTGAAAAAGAACTCCTTGCTATTGTCTTTGCTTTTGAAAAATTTCGTTCATATCTCGTTCTAACTAAAACGGTGGTCTATACCGACCATTCTGCTTTTAGATACCTATTTTCGAAACAAGATGCTAAACCACAATTAATCCGTTGGATCTTACTCTTACAAGAGTTCGATATTGAAATCCGAGATAAAAGAGGAGCAGAAAATCTCGCCGCTGATCATCTTTCTCGTCTTGAAAATCCCGAATTAGAAGTTCTAAATGAATCGGCCATACAAGACAACTTTCCTGATGAATATCTATTGAAGATAGATCATAATGAAATTCCATGGTTTGCAGACTATGCAAACTATTTAGTATGTGGATTCCTTGAAAAAGGATTATCGTACCAAAAACGAAAGAAATTCTTTAGTGATATAAAACACTATTTCTGGGAAGATCCACATTTGTTTAAAAGTTGTCCCGATGGAATAATACGTCGATGTGTATTCGGAGATGAAGCTAGTAAAATTTTAAACCATTGTCGCACAAGACCAACAGGAGGGCATTATGGGCCTCAACTCACAGCAAGAAAAGTTTATGATGCTGGATTCTATTGGCCTACAATTTACAAAGACGCACACCTTCTTTGCAAATCCTGTAATGCTTGTCAAAGGGCCGGAAAAATAAGTCAACGTGATGAAATGCCACAAAATGTCATTCAAGTGTGTGAAGTATTTGACATTTGGGGTATTGACTTTATGGGTCCATTTCCAAAATCTCATAATAATCTCTACATTCTCGTAGCCATTGATTATGTATCTAAATGGGCGGAAGCACAAGCTCTCCCGACTAACGATGCACGAGTTGTAGTCAACTTTTTAAAACGTCTTTTTGCAAGGTTTGGAACACCGAAAGCTTTAATAAGTGATCGGGGAACTCATTTCTGTAATAATCAACTTGAGAAAGTTCTTAAAAGATATGGAGTAACTCATAAAATCTCCACTGCTTATCATCCACAGACAAGTGGACAAGTTGAAAATACCAACCGAGCTTTAAAACGTATTTTAGAGAAAATCGTAGGATCAAATTCGAAGGAATGGTCCATTAAATTGGAGGATGCACTCTGGGCTTTTAGAACAGCCTACAAAACTCCAATTGGAACCACACCTTTTAAACTCATTTACGGAAAAGCATGTCATCTTCCAGTAGAAATTGAACATAAAGCATTTTGGGCTTTGAAGACATGTAATCTTGATTTACATGAAGCTGGACGTCTACGATTAAGTCAACTAAATGAATTAGAAGAATTGAGACATGAAGCATACGAAAATTCGTTGATCTATAAAGAAAGAACGAAGAAATGGCATGATAAAAGAATCAGAAGTTCAAAAGAATTTAAAGAAGGAGACAGAGTTCTTCTTTTCAATTCACGATTCAAGCTATTTCCTGGAAAATTGAAATCAAGATGGTCTGGACCATTCATAGTCAAAAGAGTTTTCCCACACGGAACAGTAGAATTAATAAATTCAAATGGGATTGAATTCAAGGTTAATGGTCACAGAGTTAAACATTACATAGATAGTCCAATGGAAGTTGACAACGAAGTTAATCACAATTTCGACACCACAGCTAACTAAGTGTGGGGAGAATCAAGTCTTTTAAGGATAATATGTATTTCTATTGGAGTTAGATTTTCTGTTTTCGTGTAGTTCTCGAAAATGGAACCCGAATGGTCTTTCCCTAGCAGACCCTAAAGAACTAGTCTTCTCCCCCATTCTAAATTTTTATTTTTTTAGGTTTTACGAAATGAAGACTTCCTGTGAATTAAATCATGGTTTAATGCTACACGGTTTGATCACTAAACATAATAATGACACCCTTCCAAGTGAAATAGTATCATTAATCAGAGATAAATTAGACGGAGTAAGGAAAGAATCCAGATGCGAAAATAACAAGTTACATTTTGGTAAAGGAAAATCAAAATCCGCAGCGAAAAGAAGATCACGACACCTTGAAAGATGTCACAAATGCGGAAAATGGTCACACGAAGGTAAATGTTCGAATAATCAAACTTATTCAAATACCGAATTCGTTACTTTATGCAGAGATGGACCATTCATATGTTTAGAAGAAAAAACATTGAATGCTCGAGGTTACGCCTATGTAGCTATGGAAAATCAATTAGTCCGACTATCTTATGAATGGGCTAGAGCATATCTCTAAGAAATCTATTTCACAAGTAAGTATGTACAGTTTTTATTTTTATTTTTATTTTTTTAACCTTTTGATAATAAACGCTAAATTGTTCGCCATACAGTATTAAATTGGTATTCGATAAAATTAGGTCTTGCGACCGAAATTATTGATATCATACAAAAATTTATTACATCACTGCGAAATTTACCGTCTATTCTTAAGGTATAAATATCTTTAATCAATCAACCCAAAATATTTCAAAAATTCGTCATGAGTTAAGTTAAGGTCATGGTATCGAAATTACTTTACCAAAAAGAGGGGCGTATATTTTTGATAATATTTGATTGATTAAAGTGGGATAAAAGCCAAAAAGATTTTTAATTTTATTTTTATTTTGTTTTTAAAATTAATATTAAAATAATATTGTAAACTTTTTAAATCAATATATTTAAAATTGTAAATATTTGAAAAATTAATATTTTTAATATAAGTTTGTATGTATAAAAACAAAAAAATAACTTAAGTTTGATGTGAATTTTTAATATGAATTTTTAATTTTATACATTTTAAATTTAAGTTTGGTGTGAATTTAAAAACAAAAATTTACTTTATTTCGCTAAATTAAAAATATGATTTTTAAAATTCGTCGTGAGTTGAAGACTAGGTCGTTGAACCGAAATTGCTCTACCCAAGGGAGGGACGAGAACTTTTATTATCATTATTTTTAATCTTATTAAATTAAAGTATGCCAAAAACATTAAAAAACCCAAAAAAAATCTTTGCTTTTAAAACAACGCTTAAAAATTGACAAATTTTAAAATTTTGTCGAGGGACGGACTAGGACATCATTCCGAAATGCCCTCATCATAAAAAGAAACAAATTTTTTAAATTTAATTTAATTTATATTTTATTAGTATAAGGTTTTAATTTAAAAAAAATGAAAAACAAATGTGATGTAACAACAAGACGGAATGAACAAATGATGTGCACCATTTATCATTCAGCAAACAAACGCCAATATGTTTGGAAACTTTGGTAAAATTTAATCATTTTTCTATGCTAATCACCATCAATAATTTAAATTGTTACTGATTTCTTGCAAATGAGGGCATTTCAAGAACTTAAGTGTCGGAAGGGGTTAAATTCTTTCGGATTTTTAAAATTTTTAACTTAAACACTTGGTTATCATTAAAAGTACTAGTAACGTAGTAGTTGTATTAGAATCTAGTGCTCTCTGATAATAAAGAACAGCCTTAGTCTTATATACTTACTACACACTTCTAGTAAAAATTTTCAAAATTTTCAATTAAATGAACTCAAAATCATGTTTATACATATTTATGAACGATAAAACTAGGTGTTAACACCGAAATTATTGTTACCTCGGAAAGGACATAAATTGAGAAACAAACCAAAATGTTAGAATTCATTAAAATGGAATAGAGGACAATAAAAAGGCAAATAAAAGAAAATAAAAGCCAAGTGTGGGAAAAATTTACCAAGTTATTTTAAACATATGTCACATATTTCTGTAACAAATAATTGAAGATACTTTTGCTTTGGACTAAACTAAACAGTTTTACCCGATTTACTGTAAGAAAGATGGATCTACACGATGAATCAATTCCATCGTTAAAAGGAAGTAAAGTCTTCCGAAAGAGACACGCGCTTCTTGATTTAGGTCAAGAAGTTGTCGTCCAGACCAGCTGTAGGTTGACGAAAAATCTAGAAAAGTCATCTCTAAAATCAGTAGGAAATCCACGGACCTCAGCATCAAACAGGGTCGCCAAGTGGTCAGACTTATCCTAACCATGAGAGGATCTGTCTTGTAAAATGGGGAAGACTCCGTGCAAATTAGCTGGATAAGACTAATGAATCAGATCCCCAGAAAGGATAATCTCCTTAAAGATCAAAAATCAGCTTTTAAGTCTGATATTACTCAATCCTTGAGATTGACCTTAAAGATTGAGAATTACAAACTCATGGAATTCGATGATATCTAAACTCGAGCTTGAATGAGAAAATATTTTGATCAAAATTACAAACCGATTCATTTTCTAAAAACCCATTTTCATTGCGTTCATTACCATTGAACGTAAAATCCTAGAAATTCACCTGGAATTCATTAGGTCACCTGAACCAAATCGGGTGTCAACCGTAAGAACGGTGTTTGCATAGCATGGTCAAAGACAGGACCTTGTGCCAGACCAAAAAATTATAAGGGTGAGCTTTACTATTGCTCCTACAAAGGATAGTAATTGCATTCGATACGTTATAGACCATAATTAAAAGCATGTCAGGGGACATTGCCTTAACAGTTGCTTGTTCAACGCTTTCCTTTACAACCGGACGGTAGTTTATCGAAAGGTAATATACGGAGCAAGTATACTGGACGTGTTGCTTTCCCAATACAAGGTTTGCAAGTGGGTGACACAAAACCACAAGTTTTGAGCTAAAATTTTCAAATCTGAAACCCACCAAACCCACAAAAAGAATTTGCAAACACCGGTGAAGGGTTATTCCGGAAAACTTATCTAGGGTAAAAGTTAGATTTAATTTTCAAAAAGATCAAATGTTTTCATAAAGATCCAATTTCCCTAATGGATCTAAATTTTATAGTCATGTGGGACTGTAAACCACATCGTTACTACCATCGTTTATACCGCCGTAAAGAAATCACTGATGTACAAAGTGTGAAGAATAAAGAAGTGATTCTAGTATATTTCAAGATATATTGCTTGAGGACAAGCAACACTCAAGTGTGGGAATATTTGATAATGCTAAAAACGAACATATATTTCATAGCATTATCCCTCAAGAAAGACAAGTTTTTAGTTGCAATTGTTCTACTTACAAGTGATATTCGTTTAAATAATAAAAGGTGAAGACAAAGGATAGATTCGACAAATTGAAGACGCAAACGACCAAAAAGCTCAAAAGTACAAAGTACAATCAAAGAAGTTCCAATTATTGATAAGAAACGTCTCAAAATTACAAGAGTACAAGACGCGAAACGCAAAGTACAAGATATTAAATTATACGCAAGGACGTTCGAAAATCCGGAACCGGGACCAGAGTCAACTCTCAACGCTCGACGCAATGGACTAAAAATTACAAGTCAACTATGCACATAAATATAATATAATATTTAAATAATTCTTATAATTATTTATATATTATATTTATTTAATTAAAACGTCGACAAACAAGAAAACAAGGAACTTTGAGCTGTCATCGACGGCCATGCGATCGCATGGCCTGGAGGAAGAAATCCCATGCGATCGCATGGCTAACTTTTCCAGCCCACATGCCTATAAAAATCGCGTTTTTGGTAAACATCAAACACATCTTTTTCTCTTCATTCATCAACGGATATATATATATGTATATATTTATATTATAATTTTAATTTTAATTTTAATTTCTAATAATAAGGGTATGTTAGCGAATGTTGTAAGGGTGTAAGTCGAAATTCTGTCCGTGTAACGCTACGCTATTTTTAATCATTGTAAGTTATGTTCAACCTTTTTAATTTAATGTCTCGTAGCTAAGTTATTATTATGCTTATTTAATACCGAAGTAATCATGATGTTGGGTTAAAATATTAAAATTGGGTAATTGGGCTTTGCACCATAATTGGGGTTTGGACAAAAGAACGACACTTGTGGAAATTAGACTATGGGCTATTAATGGGCTTTATACTTGTTTAACTAAATGATAGTTTGTTAATTTTAATATAAAGATTTACAATTGGAAGTCCCTATAAATAACCATATACACTCGATCGGACACGATGGACGGGATATTTATATGTACGAATAATCGTTCATTTAACCGGACACGGGAATGGATTAATAGTCACTAGAATTATTAAAACAGGGGTGAAATTATGTACAAGGAAACTTGGCGTAATTGATAATAAAGTATTAAAACCTTTGGTTACACGCAGTCGATATCCTGGTGTAATTATTAAACAAAGTATTAAGACCTTGTTACAGTTTAAGTCCCCAATTAGTTGGAATATTTGACTTCGGGTATAAGGATAATTTGACGAGGATACTCGCACTTTATATTTATGACTGAGGGACTGTTATGGACAAAAACCAGACGGACAAATTGAATAATCCAGGACAAAGAACAATTAACCCATGGAAATAAAACTAAAATCAACGCGTCAAACATCATGATTACTGAAGTTTAAATAAGCATAATTCCTTTATTTTCATATTTAATTGCACTTCTAATTATCGAACTTTTATTTATTGTCATCGTATTTAATTTCACTTTTAATTTTCGTAATCTTTAATTATCGTAATTTTATTTTATCGCACCTTTATTATTCGCAATTTCATTATCGTTATTTACTTTACGCTTTAAATTAAGTCTTTTATTTATTTAATATTTTACATTAGGTTTTAACTGCGACTAAAGTTTTAAAAATCGACAAACCGGTCATTAAACGGTAAAAACCTGTTTTTATAATAATAATATTACTTATATATATATTTGTATTTTTATTTAAACTAATATAGCGTTAAGCTTTGTTTAAAAGATTTCCCTGTGGAACGAACCGGACTTACTAAAAACTACACTACTGTACGATTAGGTACACTGCCTATAAGTGTTGTAGCAAGGTTTAAGTATATCCATTCTATAAATAAATAAATATCTTGTGTAAAATTGTATCGTATTTAATAGTTTTTATTAGTAAAATATAAGCTATTTCATATACACCTCGCATAACATCACATGCTTGGTTGTTTATTGTATGATTGTGGATTGTATGTTTGTATGCTACAAGTTAATATCACAAGTTAACAACAAGCAAAATGACAATTTAATTGGTTAAATTAGACATTATTAACTACATGCAAAACGATAATTTAAATTATTAAATTGAAATGGCAAAAGGACATTAATAAAT
Source organism: Rutidosis leptorrhynchoides (assembly GCF_046630445.1). Classification (NCBI taxonomy): domain Eukaryota; kingdom Viridiplantae; phylum Streptophyta; class Magnoliopsida; order Asterales; family Asteraceae; genus Rutidosis; species Rutidosis leptorrhynchoides. The sequence continues at coordinate 322,172,665 of NC_092335.1, read as the reverse complement.
GGTTATTAAGAACAATAAAAGGATCACACATATAAAATGGTTTATATCAAGTAATTGGCTTAATTACAAGACTTAAAAATGGATTTTCAAATGAACCTCACACTAAATGCATGTTAGTGTATGGTACAATTGTTTTCTTAAACTAGAAATTATGAAAACTTAAAATCCCTTAATTAACACGGTAAACAAGTTAAACGCCATCCTTATTATGTGACACTTAGGCATATTAGGGAACTCATAATGAGATAAAGGTCACCTAACCGTTATGAGCAAACTAATATGATTAAGGTGAATTTCGCACACTTGTGGGATAAAGGTCACCTAACTACTTGTATGTTAAATTTACATGTTTAGACAAGTAGGACGACTTGATTTGGGAATCATGAACTTAGGGTTACCGAAGCATGAGGAACAAATAGGCGTTGATGGGATAAATATGCCATGTAAAAGGATTGCATGATCCCATAACTTAGAAGTTGCAAAAGGATTGCAATTGTCATACAATGACTACCTAGCTAAATCAAATGACGGGATAAAGGTCACCTAACCGAAATTTGGTTTACCGTTGGATTCTAAAATTTAATAAATATCAACTAGATTTAAAGGGTATTGATTGTTAAATTAAAATTAAATACTTAAACGACTTTGTTAAATTTTGTAGATGGCCGCCAATAACAAAAACATTCCAAACGCACCAATAAACTTTAACAACCTATCGTTGTGGTCGATCCTCGAAAAGGAAAAACTCAACCATACGAACTTCATGGATTGGATTTGCAATCTAAGAATTGTCCTCAAACTAGAGGATATGGCGTATGTATTGGAAGACCCCATTCCCGATCAACCGGACGAGGATGATACGGAAGGCATGGCTTATTGGGAGAAATATTGCACCGATTCAGTGCAAGTTTCTTGCCTCATGCTTGGGACTATGATACCCGAACTCCAAAAGGATTTTGAGCATCATAGTGCATATGACATGATCACACAGTTGAAGGAGATATTCCTTCAACAAGCTCGTATCGAGCGCTTCGAAACAGTTTGAGCGCTTCATGCATGTCGGATGGACGACTCCCAATCCATTTCATCTTATGTCCTCAAGATGAAAAGCCTGATTGATCGAGCGAACCATCTAAACTGCAACGTGTCTAATGAATTAGCCATGGACCTTATCCTTAATTCCTTGTCAAAGAGGTTTGACACATTTGTAATGAATTACAACATGAATGGATGGGATAAGAGCATTGGCGAATTACACGCCATGCTTAAGACGGCCGAAGCAAGCATGGGTAAAAGGGCTTCACCCATGTTTATGATCAATGAAAGCGGGTCCAAAAACAATAACACTTCTAATCCGAAGGCGGCTAAGAGGAAAGGACCCGCCTACCAAGGCAAGGGAAAGGGAAAGAGGAAGATGGTTACCCCAACCAACAATAACAAGAAGCAAAAGGTTGCCGGTAAAGCTAACCCCAAGGAAGATCCGTGCTTTGGTTGCGGTGAAATGGGTCACTGGAAACGCAACTGCCCGGTCTACCTAAAGGAGTTGAAAGAAAGGAGGGATGCAGGGCAAACCTCAGGTAATGTATATATGGTATACGTTGAGCTTAGTATTACTTCTTCTAATACATGGGTATTAGACACAGGATGTGGAACTCATATTTGCAATTCTTTGTAGGGGTTCAAAAGAAGTAATCAAGATACGGGAAGAACAAGTCTCTTCATGGGAAATGGAGCAAGGGTGCAAGTGAAAGCTCAAGGAGACTTTGTTTTAAAGCTTCCAAGTGGTTTGGAGCTTATTTTGAAAAATGTTTTGTATGCACCTGATTTATCACGAAACATTATTTCTGTATCCCGTTTGAAACAATATGGCTTTAATCTTAACTTCTTTAATGATGATATCCATGTTTCTTTAAACAATGTGTTCTATTTTAAGGCTTCACCTTTGAATGGTATTTATGAATTGGTTCATGATGACACATCATACAATAGCTCAATGTTCCATGCAAACACCAAGAAACTCAAAATGGATTTGAGTGATTCCTACTTATGGCATTGTCGCCTTGGTTACATAAACAAGAATCGAATGCATACACTTCAAAAGAATGGACTTTTGAATTCAAATGAACTAGACTCGTTTGATGTATGTGAATCTTGTTTACAAGGCAAAATGACTAAAGCACCTTTCAAAGGGACCTATGAAAGGGCTAAAGACTTATTAGGATTAATACATTCGGATGTATGTGGACCTTTTAAGCCCATGACTAGGAATGGTGAAAGATACTTCGTTACTTTCATAGATGACTTCAGTCGTTTCGGATATGTCTACTTATTAAGACACAAGGACAAAACCTAAGCGATGCTTTCCAAGATCATCTTAAAAGCTGTGGGATTATCTCGCATCTCACTCCTCCTGGAACACCCCAACTTAATGGAGTTTCCGAAAGGAGGAATAGAACCCTAATGGATATGGTTCGATCTATGATGGCTAGAAGCTCGTTACCTCTATCATTTTGGGGTTATTGTTTATGCTCCGCGGCTCGTATTCTAAATATGGCCCCAACCAAGAAAGTGGAACGAACTCCTCATGAGATGTGGTTTGGAAAACCTCCATCTCTATCATACTTAAAGGTATGGGGATGTGAAGCTTATCCTAAGCGTTACGTCCCCAATAAGTTGAATGCTCGATCCACGAAGTGTGTCTTCATAGGATATCCCAAGGATGATATGGGATATTATTTCTATGACCCTTCCGAGCAGAATGTATTTGTTGCTCGGAAGGCCGAATTCCTTGAAACTAAGTTCCTAATGGAAGGCGAAAGTGAAAGTAAAATAAATCTTGAAGAGGTTCAAGATCAAGTAGATGATACACAATTGGTTGACACTAGCACTCAACATGAAAATGTTGAGAATGATCAAATGGATGATCAAAGTATACAAGACGTTTGCAGAACTAGTAGGATTAGTAATCCTCCTGAGAGATATGGGTTTCTCATGGATGGTTGCTATGTAGTTGATTTGGATGAACCAACAAACTACCAAGATGCCTTATCAAGGATTGATAAAGATAAATGGCAGGAAGCCATGAATGCCGAGATGCAATCCATGTATGACAACCAAGTTTGGGAACTGGTTGTACAACCTACTGGCTCAAGGCTAGTTGATTGTAAATGGCTTTTCAAAATGAAAACCGACATACATGGAAACTTGGATACATATAAAGCTAGACTTGTAGCAAAAGGTTTCACTCAAACTCAAGGGGTTGACTATGATGAAACTTTTTCGCCTGTGGCAATGCTAAAGTCTATTAGGATATTACTTGCCATTGCTGCTCATTATGATTATGAAATATGGCAAATGGATGTCAAGACCGCTTTCCTAAATGGACATCTTGAGGAAGATGTCTATATGGTTCAGCCTGAAGGTTTTGTTGATCCAAAATATCCTAAAAAGGTATGCAAGTTAAAGAAGTCAATCTACGGATTGAAACAAGCATCTAGAATGTGGAATCATTGTTTTAATGAGGAGGCCAAGAAATTTGGCTTCATTAAAAATGGTGATGAAGCTTGTGTATACAAGAAAGCTAGTGGGAGCACAATCATGTTCCTTGTACTATATGTGGATGATATATTGTTATTTGGAAATGATATATCGGAAATGCAAGGTGTTAAAACTTGGCTAAGTAAATGCTTCTCCATTAAGGATCTTGGAGAAGCATAATACGTTTTGGGGATTGGGATCTACAGGGATATACCCAAGAAACTGATAGGTTTGAATCAAAGTGCATACATTGAAAAGATCTTGAAAAGGTTCAAGATGGAGAACTCTAAGAAAGGTTTGGTACCTATTCAAAAGGGAACGCTTCTCAGTTCATCTCAGTACCCTACCACAAAAGATGAACAAGAGAGAATGAAGAAAGTCCCGTACGCATCTGCTATTTGGTCAATCATGTATGCAATGATATGCACTAGAACGGATGTGTCATGCGCTCTTAGCCTGACAAGTAGATACCAGAATAACCCAGGAAACAGTCATTGGATTGCTGTCAAAAGTATATTGAAATACCTTAGGAGGACTAAGGATATGTTTCTAATATATGGGTCTGGTGAGGAGGAACTCGCTGTAAAAGGTTACGTGGATGCGAGTTTCCAAACTGATCGAGATGATTCTCGATCACAATCCAGTTATGTCTTCACATTAAATGGAGGTGCGGTCTCTTGGAAGAGTTCAAAACAGGACGTTGTTGCATTATCCACTACAGAGTCAGAGTACATTGCCGCCTCATTAGCAGCTCAGGAAGCTGCAAGGATGAAGAAATTCATCGACGACTTAGGAGTAGTCCCTTCCATTCAGGACCCTCTTGAGATCTTTTGTGACAATGAGGGTGCAATTGCTCAAATCAAGGAACCTCGTGCTCACCAAAAGACCCATCACATTGAGCGGAGATTCAACTACATAAGGGATGAAGTTGAAAAGGGAAAGATATGTATTCGCAAAGTTCACACAGATCTTAACATAGCGGATCCTCTCACGAAGCTCTTACATGGATCAAAACATGCAGGACATGTTTGTGCTTTAGGGCTTCGATATTCTAGTCATTGGTCATGATCTGTTTTAAGTACTGTATAGGAATGAAATTGTTCAAACTCATTAATATAATTATGGTATTAATTTATTTTGAGTCATGTTCCTATTTTGCATATTTTATCCATGAATAAGCAATTATTCTAAATTCTGTAGTCGATCACATTTGTGGGAACAAGTGTGAGGTTTAGACTATTATGAACTTGGATTGGTATACATTCACGGTATGAATGTGGGGCAAGGTTGTAACCAAGGTTCATAGATATTTGTGGAATACAAATATTGGAAGACCCGCCCTCAAGATTTACTAAATGGAGCCTTTGTGGTTGATCACATGTAGTCTTGAGTAAAGGCGAATATCATTGTATCCTCTGACCTGAGATACATATTGGGTTCAGATATTTACCAAGTATTGTGACTTAATTCGTTCCTTCACTATTCTGTAATATGGTAGTTCATAAGGAAGAGCTCAGATATAATGCAAGGTATATATTTAGGACGTATGTAGTCAAGATGGAATTTGTCCCTCTTATTCGTTAAGAGTCAGATGTCTAAGGCCTGATAAAGTTAAATCTAAAAGAGAGTGATCATTCTGTGTCTCTTGGATTTAACATGACATCTAGGACGAAAGGAAATAATGAAAGATTCACCTATTCATATTCAAGATGGGAACTCGTAAGGGATGATGTTATTGAATGGCACAAAATCATAACATATTGGGGGTGATGGATGGTCGTTAGGTGGTATCCATCACTTGCATTAATTTCTTATGTTTCTCGTGCAAGTGGGAGATTAAAGGTATTTCGTATGCCCGAGAGACATATTAAATTAATGTGGCTAATGTGTTATGATCCAAGTCGGGTCATACCCAATAACAAGCTTACCGACACCTTACTTGTATTTGATCTTAATGATTGGGTCGTTAAATGAATACGAGACACTTGGACTTTAGAAAATCGGTTTTCTAAAATATTATTACTTGAGATAAATTATTTGGATAATTTATATATTAAGGATTTAATTATTTATAAGATTAAATAGTTATATTGTGATACATTTTATAAAAGAGTTTATAAAATATAAGCAACATGTGCATGCTATTATTTGAAGCAAGTTTTATAAAATTTGAATGTTACAATTTTATAAAAATCCCTCTTGGGGGACGGTTTTGTATGGACCAAGGAGTCCACCCCATGCCTACTGTTGCTTCTAATAGGACACAATTCCTTATGGTCTTGATGCTAGTAAAAGAGAATAAGAGATAGGCATTAAACTATCAAGTAATATAAAAATAAAACTTCTCTCCTTTCTGGTAAAGCTGGCTGAGACATTTTAATAGAAAAGAGGGAGTTTTTGAGTTATTTTGTAAGCTCAATACTAGTGTAATAAAATCCTAACCAAAGTATAAGGTGTTGGTGATAAGTTTGGGGTATAATCTCTTGAGGTTTCATACTTTTGAAGCTTGATTCATCATCATCTCTTGGGAGCTGCAGCTGGCCGAATTTATTGCAAAGGAACAAGTGGGTTTCAAGGTTAGATAACTAGATCATTGAGGTTCTAAGGCCTATTCATATCAAGGGTGTGTTGGTGCATTGTTTCATCATCCTCTAGTTCTTCAAACTCGCCTCAATTAACTTGAGGAGGTACTCTTCTTCCTCTTTATATTAATGTATATGTAAGTATTTATCCATGACTTGATATTAATATGGGATTTACAAAATGGCTTAACAAATGTACTTGTTATCTAAATGCTTCCGCTTGCTTTAACTAGATTAAAATTAGTTTTAATGATTGAGTTAATTACATGGTCACATTGTTTTGTACTTATAAAATCCCATCATAAATAATATCCGAAATATTATTCGTGAAAAGTTCGTGTGTCACAAAGACATGTTGGGCATTTAAAGTCATGTATGGTAACAAGTAAATGTAATAAAACACATTCGTTAAAACACAAGTATTAATAATAAATATTATTAATTAAATGTCGGAAAAACCAGGGTCGTTACACCAACGGACTCGGACAATTGGAATATTGTTGTGCTTTAAAGTCTTAACCTCACGGTCCATGATTGCAACAGGTTCTTCCACGAAGTGGAGTTTGTCATCAATCGTAAGCTCCTCTAGTGGTATGACAAGTTCTGGTTCAGCAAGACACTTCTTCAAATTCGATACGTGGAAGGTAGGATGAACGGAGCTCAATTGAGTCGGAAGATCCAAACGGTAAGCAACGGGTCCAATATGCTCCAAGATTTCAAAAGGACCAATGTATCGCGGATTTAACGTTCCACGCTTTCCGAAATGGATTACACCTTTCCAGGTGCAACTTTCAACATTACGCGGTCACCCACTTGGAATTCGAAATCCTTATGTTTAAGGTCGGCATAGCTCTTTTGACGATCACGGGCCGTCTTGAGCCTCGCTTGAATTTGGACAATCTTCGCAGTTGTTTCATGGATTAGTTCTAGTCCGGTGATTTGCTTTTCACCTACTTCGGCCCAATAAATAGGAGAATGGCATTTGCGGCCATACAACGCTTCGAAAGGTGCGGCATTAATACTCGAATGATAACTATTGTTGTAAGAAAATTTGGCTAGCGGCAAATGCTTTTCCCAAGCTTTTCCGAAATCAATAACACAAGCACCCAACATGTCCTTCAAGGTTTGAATCGTGCGTTTGTTTTGTCCGTCGGTCTGCGGGTGATATGCGATACTCATGTCGAGACGTGTTCCCAAGGCTTCTTGCAAGGAACGCCAAAATCTAGAAGCGAAACGGGCATCTCGGTCTGAAATAATCGATAAGGGTACACCATGACGAGATACAATTTCCTTTATGTATGGTTGAGCGAGTTTTTCCATCGTATCAGTTTCTTTCATGGCTAGGAAGTGAGCAGATTTGGTAAGACGGTCAATAATAACCCAGATGGTATCATATTGGCCCACCGTCTTTGGTAGTTTCGTGATGAAGTCCATCGTTATCCTTTCCCACTTCCATTGCAGGATTTCGGGTTGCTGAAGTAACCCAGATGGTTTTTGGTGTTCGGCTTTGACCTTTGAATAAGTCAAACACTTTCCAACGTAAGTAGCAACATCCTTCTTAAGGTTTGGCCACCAATATTTCTCCTTGAGGTCATGGTACATCTTACCGGCTCCTGGATGAATCGAATACCTTGACTTATGGGCTTCGTCTAGCATAAGGCTTCGCAAATCCCCATATCTAGGCACCCAAATCCTTCCGGCAAAATATCGGAGTCCAATCTCCTTAACTTCGAATCGAGAGACGAGAATGTTCAAGCGTTCTTGGGAAATATTCTCCTCTTTGAGAACCTCATCTTGGGCTACGTAGATTTGGCTATTGAGATTTGTATGAATAGTGATGTTCAAGGCACGGACACGAAGAAGTACCATTCTCTCCTTTCGGCTCAAGGCATTAGCCACGACATTTGCCTTACCAGGGTGGTAACGAAGTTCACAATCATATTCGTTCAGCGTATCGATCCATCGTCGCTGTCTCATATTCAATTGCTTCTAATCGAATATGTGTTGGAGGCTTTTGTGGTCGGTGAAAATAGTGCTCTTGGTTCCATACAGATAGTGTCTCCACAGTTTGAGTGCAAAGACAACGGCTCCAAGCTCAAGATCGTGAGTAGTGTAGTTTCGCTCGTGAATCTTCAGCTGTCGAGAGGCGCAAGCAATAACCTTCTTACGTTGCATCAATACGCACCCAAAACCTTGTCGGGAGGCATCGCAATACACAACGAAATCATCACTACCTTCGGGAAGGGATAGAATAGGAGCGGTGGTTAACTTCTACTTCAGGGTTTGGAATGCCGACTCTTGTTCGGCAGCCTAAGCGAATTTCTTCCCTTTGTGGGTTAATGCGTCAAAGGACGTGCAATCAGAGAGAAACCTTCGATGAATCTACGATAGTAACCGGCGAGGCCTAAAAATTGGCGGATATGAGTAGGAGTAGTGGGAGTTTCCCACTTTCTAACTTCTTCAATTTTAGCGAGATCGACTTTGATTCCTTGGTTGCTTACAACATGGCCAAGAAATTGAACTTCCTTTAACCAAAATTCACACTTGGAGAATTTGGCATAGAGTTGCTCTTGTCTCAAGAGCCCAAGCACAATTCGGAGATGTTGTTCATGTTCTTCTTCGCTTTTAGAATAGATCAAGATATCATCTATGAAGACGATAACGAATTTGTCCAGGTATGGCTTGCATACGCGATTCATGAGATCCATAAACATGGAAGGTGCGTTAGTTGAACCGAATAGCATCACAAGAAACTCATAATGACCATAGCGAGTTTGGAACGCAGTCTTAAGTACATCGCTCTCCTTCACCCTCAACTGGTGATAACCAGATTGCAAATCGATCTTAGAGTAAACACTGGATCCTTACAGTTGATCGAAAAGATCATCAATCCAGGGAAGGGTATACCGATTCTTGATTGTCAACTTGTTGAGTTCGCGGTAATCGATACACATGCAGGAAGATCCGTCCTTCTTCTTTACGAACAAAACAGGTGCGCCCCAAGGAGAAGAGCTTGGTTGAATAAATCCACGGTCTAGCAGTTCTTGTAGTTGACTCTGCAACTCTTGCATTTCGGAAGGTGCGAGTCGATAAGGTGCACGAGCTACAGGTGCAGCTTCGGGTACTAGGTCAATATGAAACTCTACTGATCTCGGTGCTGGTAATCCTGGCAATTCTTCTGGAAAGACGTCTGGAAATTCATTCACAATTCACACATCATCCACCTTTTTTCTCCTCAGTTTCTAGCTTCTTCACATGTGCTAAAATAGCAAAATGCCTTTTTCTCATTACCTTTTGTCCCTTCATGCAACTAATAAGGTTCAGCTTCGGGTTACATCTCTCCCCGTAAACAATCAATGGCACACCGTCTTCGCGAGGTATACGAATAATCTTCTCTCCACAGATAACTTCTGCTTTCACCTTGGAAAACCAGTCCATACAGACTATCACATCAAAGCTCCCCAACTTAATGGGTATCAAAACAATCTCAAAATCCACTCCAGCTAAGTTTATAATACCTCCTCGACCAACTTGGTCAACTTTCTCAAGTTTCCCATTGGCCACCTCGACTAGGATACTCTCGTCCAAAGGAACTAATGACCAGTCTATCTTAGAACAAAAATGTCTACATACATAACTCCTATCGGCACCAATATCAAACAAGACAGAAGCTAATGGTTTATTGATAGTGAATGTACCTGTGACCAAGTCAGGATCCTCGCGGGCATCTCTGGCATTCATGTTGAAGACTCTACCACGTGCTGGCCTGCCATCCTTCTTCTTGTTCGGACATTCATTCTTGAAGTGACCCTACTGGCCTCATTCAAAGCACTTCTTTGGCCCATTCGGATTTGTTCTCACAGCTGAGGTGTTGATCTTACAATCTTTGCCGATGTGTCCAATTTGAAATGTCCCGTTCTTATTGATAAAAAACGTTCCATATTAATTGATTTCGTTGCGAGGTTTTGACCTCTATATGAGACGTTTTTCAAAGACTGCATTCATTTTAAAACAAACCATAACCTTTATTTCATCAATAAAGGTTTAAAAAGCTTTACGTAGATTATCAAATAATGATAATCTAAAATATCCTGTTTACACACGACCATTACATAATGGTTTACAATACAAATATGTTACAACAAAATAAGTTTCTTGAATGCAGTTTTTACACAATATCATACAAGCATGGACTCCAAATCTCGTCCTTATTTAAGTATGCGACAGCGGAAGCTCTTAATAATCACCTGAGAATAAACATGCTTAAAACGTCAACAAAAATGTTGGTGAGTTATAGGTTTAACCTATATATATCAAATCATAATAATAGACCACAAGATTTCATATTTCAATACACATCCCATACATAGAGATAAAAATCATTCATATGGTGAACACCTGGTAACCGAAATTAACAAGATGCATATATAAGAATATCCCCATCATTCCGGGACACCCTTCGGATATGATATAAATTTCGAAGTACTAAAGCATCCGGTACTTTGGATGGGGTTTGTTAAGCCCAATAGATCTATCTTTAGGATTCGCGTCAATTAGGGTGTCTGTTCCCTAATTCTTAGATTACCAGACTTAATAACAAGGGGCATATTCGATTTCGATAATTCAACCATAGAATGTAGTTTCACGTACTTGTGTCTATTTTGTAAATCATTTATAAAACCTGCATGTATTCTCATCCCAAAAATATTAGATTTTAAAAGTGGGACTATAACTCACTTTCACAGATTTTTACTTCGTCGGGAAGTAAGACTTGGCCACTGGTTGATTCACGAACCTATAACAATATATACATATATATCAAAGTATGTTCAAAATATATTTACAACACTTTTAATATATTTTGATGTTTTAAGTTTATTAAGTCAGCTGTCCTCGTTAGTAACCTACAACTAGTTGTCCACAGTTAGATGTACAGAAATAAATCGATAAATATTATCTTGAATCAATCCACGACCCAGTGTATACGTATCTCAGTATTGATCACAACTCAAACTAAATATATTTTGGAATCAACCTCAACCCTGTATAGCTAACTCCAACATTCACATATAGAGTGTCTATGGTTGTTCTGAAATATATATAGATGTGTCGACATGATAGGTCGAAACATTGTATACGTGTCTATGGTATCTCAAGATTACATAATATACAATACAAGTTGATTAAGTTATGGTTGGAATAGATTTGTTACCAATTTTCACGTAGCTAAAATGAGAAAAATTATCCAATCTTGTTTTACCCATAACTTCTTCATTTTAAATCCGTTTTGAGTGAATCAAATTGCTATAGTTTCATATTGAACTCTATTTTATGAATCTAAATAGAAAAAGTATAGGTTTATAGTCGGAAAAATAAGTTACAAGTCATTTTTGTAAAGGTAGTCATTTCAGTCGAAAGAACGACGTCTAGATGACCATTTTAGAAAACATACTTCCACTTTGAGTTTAACCATAATTTTTGGATATAGTTTCATGTTCATAATAAAAATAATTTTCTCAGAATAAAAACTTTTAAATCAAAGTTTATCATAGTTTTTAATTAACTAACCCAAAACAGCCCGCGGTGTTACTACGACGGCGTAAATCCGGTTTTACGGAATTTTTCGTGTTTCCAGGTTTTAAATCATTAAGTTAGCATATCATATAGATATAGAACATGTGTTTAGTTGATTTTAAAAGTCAAGTTAGAAGGATTAATTTTTAATTGCGAACAAGTTTAGAATTAACTAAACTATGTTCTAGTGATTACAAGTTTAAACCTTCGAATAAGATAGCTTTATATGTATGAATTGAATGATGTTATGAACATCATTACTACCTTAAGTTCCTTGGATAAACCTACTGGAAAAGAGAAAAATGGATCTAGCTTCAATGGATCCTTGGATGGCTCGAAGTTCTTGAAGCAGAATCATGACACGAAAACAAGTTCAAGTAAGATCATCACTTGAAATAAGATTGTTATAGTTATAGAAATTGAACCAAAGTTTGAATATAATTATTACCTTATATTAGAATGATAACCTACTGTAAGAAACAAAGATTTCTTGAGGTTGGATGATCACCTTACAAGATTGGAAGTGAGCTAGCAAACTTGAAAGTATTCTTGATTTTATGAAACTAGAACTTTTGGAATTTATGAAGAACACTTAGAACTTGAAGATAGAACTCGAGAGAGATCAATTAGATGAAGAAAATTGAAGAATGAAAGTGTTTGTAGGTGTTTTTGGTCGTTGGTGTATGGATTAGATATAAAGGATATGTAATTTTGTTTTCATGTAAATAAGTCATGAATGATTACTCATATTTTTGTAATTTTATGAGATATTTCATGCTAGTTGCCAAATGATGGTTCCCACATGTGTTAGGTAACTCACATGGGCTGCTAAGAGCTGATCATTGGAGTGTATATACCAATAGTACATACATCTAAAAGCTGTGTATTGTACGAGTACGAATACGGGTGCATACGAGTAGAATTGTTGATGAAACTGAACGAGGATGTAATTGTAAGCATTTTTGTTAAGTAGAAGTATTTTGATAAGTGTATTTAAGTTTTTCAAAAGTGTATAAATACATATTAAAACACTACATGTATATACATTTTAACTGAGTCGTTAAGTCATCGTTAGTCGTTACATGTAAGTGTTGTTTTGAAACCTTTAGGTTAACGATCTTGTTAAATGTTGTTAACCCAATGTTTATAATATCAAATGAGATTTTAAATTATTATATTATCATGATATTATCATGTATGAATATCTCTTAATATGATATATATACATTAAATGTCTTTACAACGATAATCGTTACATATATGTCTCGTTTAAAAATCATTAAGTTAGTAGTCTTGTTTTTACATATGTAGTTCATTGTTAATATACTTAATGATATGTTTACTTATCATAGTATCATGTTAACTATATATATATCCATATATATGTCATCATATGGTTTTTACAAGTTTTAACGTTCGTGAATCACCGGTCAACTTGGGTGGTCAATTGTCTATATGAAACCTATTTCAATTAATCAAGTCTTAACAAGTTTGATTGCTTAACATGTTGGAAACATTTAATCATGTAAATATCAATATCAATTAATATATATAAACATGGAAAAGTTCGGGTCACTACAGTACCTACCCGTTAAATAAATTTCGTCCCGAAATTTTAAGCTGTTGAAGGTGTTGACGAATCTTCTGAAAATAGATACGGGTATTTCTTCTTCATCTGATCTTCACGCTCCCAGGTGAACTCAGGTCCTCTACGAGCATTCCATCGAACCTTAACAATTGGTATCTTGTTTTGCTTAAGTCTTTTAACCTCACGATCCATTATTTCGACGGGTTCTTCGATGAATT